>NC_069507.1:216004437-216084437 GCF_027579735.1 Bombina bombina
ACTTGGACTTCGTTTGAAGAGGATGCTCCACGTCGACTGGATTGAAGATGGACCCGCTCCGCTCCAGATGGATGAAGATAGAAGATGCTGTCTGGATGAAGACTTCTTGGAGCACTTCTTCTGCCCGGATCGGATGAAGACTTCTGCCTGTCTGGAGGTCCACTTGTGCCCAGCTGGGTGAAGACGTCTCAAGGTAGGGTGATCTTCAAGGTGGCAGTGTTAGGTTTTTTTAAGGGGGAATTGGGTGGGTTTGAGAGTATTATCCAAATGTACAATAAATAAACATAATGATAACTTAAGCCCTAATGAAAGGCATGCATTGGAGCTATTGAAGAATAACAAGAATATTGTTCTAAGAGCGGCCGATAAGGGAGGGGGACTGGTAGTCCAAAATAGAATTGACTATCTAGCTGAAGCTAATAGACTATTGGGTGACACAGTGGTATACAAAAAAATTGGATTATAATCCTACCACCACTTTTCAAAAAGATTTAAATATTCTAGTTTTGAAAGCAAAAGAGGATGATATCCTGTCACGAGATGAGGTTAACTTCATTATTCAACAAAACCCTAAAATACCTTTATTTTATCACCTTCCCAAGGTACATAAGTGTCTATCCAAACCCCCTGGAAGGCCCATAATTTCTGGGATTGAGTCCCTGTGCCATAATCTCTCGACTATTACCTTCAACCTATAGTCAGGAATACTAGGGCCTTTCTAAAGGACACTACTGAGGTCATCAAAATTTTCGAGGGAATAGAATGGGAAGAAGACTTCTGGTGGGCCACTTATGATGTGACCTCATTATATACTAATATAAAACATGAAAAAGGTATTAGAGCTATTGAAAGAGCTTTTTTATATTATGATATTCCGGATGTTCATCTGCAATTTATTTTGGATTCCATTTCATTTATTCTCTCTCATAATTATTTTGAATTTGAGGATTCTTTTTATTTGCAGCTCAAAGGAACAGCGATGGGAACAACATTTGCCCCATCTTACGCGAATATTTTCATGGATGATTTTGAGAGAGAGTATATTTGGAATAATAATCCCTTTGAAGGTAATATTGTGAAGTACGCTAGATATATTGACGACGTGATTATACTATGGAGAGGGTCGTCACTTTCTTTGACAGAATTTTCTAAATATATAAACGATAATTCTTTTGATTTAGAATTTTGTGGTACAAGCTCTAAGGATAATATTGTATTTTTAGATATTAATCTTATGAAGGACCCTACAGATAATAAAGTCATAGTGAAAAATCATAAAAAGACAGTAGATAGGAATAGTTTTGTTGATGCCAGGAGTGGACATCTTAAAAATTGGAAGAACAACATCCCTTTTAGTCAATATACTCGAGTGAGAAGAAACTGCTCGAAAATAAAAGATTTTGATAGTGAAGCTGAAATATTAGATAAGAAATTTTTAGAGAAGGGCTATGAAAATGAACTATTAAAATCAGCTAAGTCAAGGGCTAGGAATTTAGATAGGAACAGACTCCTCAATAATACTAATAATAATAAAAATAAAACCAATAATGAGGAGATGAATAACCAAACAAGGTTTATAACCACCTTTAATGAGGGTGCGAATATAATAAAGAAGGTAATGAATAAACATTGGGGAATACGTAAGTCGGATCCAATCTTAAGTCAAATTATAACAGATAAACCTTGCATTACCTTTATAAAAAAAATCGAAATCTGAAAAATCATCTAGCTCCCAGTAAATTGAGAAAAGGGGAAAATAGTGGTTCAATAACTAATGAAAATAAAAATACCCTCAGTAACTGGTTATCTATTCCAGCTGGTACTTACAAATGTAATAAGAGCAAGTGTAACATGTGCTCCTTTGTCAGAAAAGGTAATAAGTTCAGTAATTCTGATGGTACAGAACAATTTGAAATCAAACACAGATGCAACTGTGAATCAACATACACTGTCTATCTGTTAAGATGCAGTTGTGATTTGATTTACATTGGACGTACCAAAAGAAAGACTAGAACAAGGTTCAATGAACATCTTTACAAGATTAAAAATGGGTTTGAAAAACACAGTGTACCTAACCATTTTCTATTGGTCCATGGCAGTAACCCGAGAGGTCTGGAAGTACAAATAATAGACTGGATACCACCCAGTTATCCCAATAGATTGAGAACCCTAAGACAACGTGAAACTGAATGGATTTATAAGTTAAAGAGTTTGAATCCTTCAGGTCTTAACATTGATTTAGATGTACAGGCCTTTCTCTGAATAATTGTGGTTTTTAAGTTATAATAAATGCGCAATATTGTTTGTATAACATGAATTCACTTATGTGCATTTTTTATCGTTACAGGATTCACATCAATATTCAGTAAATTGTGAATATTTTTAAATTTAAATTTATTTGTGATGTATTCAAATGTTGATCTATTATTAGTATTATTTTTTTATGTTTGTACATCATCTTTTTGTATTTAATAATATTTTGAATTGTTTTTAAACTACTATCATATATTTTTGTTTTCTACGCAACCGTTTTATGTAATTTTTTAGCATGTATAGATTTTTAATGGTGTGTTTTAATATTAATTTTGTACCCTAATGGTCTCTGTAAATATATGTAGTTTGCGTTCAATTGTATCGCTGAGTAGAAGTAATTGTTATCCTGTGATTGAATATTCAACATGTAATAATTGCCTCTATGGTAGAAATAGTTAATCCGCTGTTCATAAGGGTGTGTATACAGAACCTATCCGGATTGGTGTGTATCAGTATCCAATCAGGTGGAAGCACCGGCCTTAAATATGAACACTTTACACAGCATACTATCTTGCTCTTGATAAAGCCCGGGCGTACACCGGGGGAAACGCGTCGAGCTACCTACATGTTTTAAGAAGGGTTTGGAGAAAGCCGCCCGTTGTGACCTAAGCTGTGTGCAAATGCTCAGATGAAAAGTGGGACATACGAGTTAGCTGTGGTCTTCCTTGCTCTTGGATTAAAGAATTGTTCACATCATAGATTGTGAAAGGCCCTTTTAAAACCTACCGTTTGTAAGTAGGAATTGTACAGTGTCTTGTTTCTGTGCCAATAAAACTACTACCTTGAATCTCGGTTCTTCTGCGCTGTTCTTATTTCACAGCTTCTTTGTATTACGTCATTATCCGGTGTGGGGAGACACAGGACGAGAGCGGCTGCATTAGGATCGAGTTGCAAAGAACATTACCTGTTGGTGGAAACACCTGTATCCCTCTTTGTTTCATAGAGGATAAGTCTCTATTTAAGACCAGTGGTAATATTGTTATTTGTTATATTTGTTGTATGTGAAGCGCTGCTTTCTATTTTCATACATATAGAACATAGCTTATCCGAAGGCACAGACATGTTAAACAGGCTTAAACTTGTCAACAAAGCACAAAAAACGTTTTAAAACAAAACCGCTACTGTCTCTTTAAATTTTAAACAGAAAACACTTTATTACTGAATATGTGAAAAAGTATGAAGGAATTGTTCAAAAATTACCAAAATTTCACCACAGTGTCTTAAAGCATTAAGAGTATTGCACACCAAATTTCAGAGCTTTAACCCTTAAAATAGCCGTTTACAAATTTAACCCCTATACAGACCCAGCTATAGCCTTTGCTGAGACCCAACCAAGCCCAGAGGGGAATACGATACCAATTGACGCCTTCTAGAAGCTTTTCCAGCAAATTTCAGATCCTCACACATGCATCTGCATGCCCTGCTCTCAAAAAACAACTGCGCAGTAATGGCGCGAACATGAGGCTCAGTCTACAACTAGGAAGGCCCCCTGACTGGAAAAGGTGTCTAACATAGTGCCTGCCGTTTAATAAACGTTCCCCAAGTTTATAAATGCGAATTGTCAGCATAAATATGAATAAAATGCCCAAATAAAGCAATCGATTTAGCCCATAAAAATGTCTACCAGTTTTTTAGCCCATATTAAGCCCTTTATTCTGTTTGTTTGACTAAGAAAATGGCTTACCGGTCCCCATGAGGGGAAATGACAGCCTTCCAGCATTACATGGTCTTGTTAGAAATATGGCTAGTCATACCTTAAGCAGAAAAGTCTGCTAACTGTTTCCCCCAACTGAAGTTACTTCATCTCAACAGTCCTATGTGGAAACAGCAATTGATTTTAGTTACTGTCTGCTAAAATCATCTTCCTCTCACAAACAGAAATCTTCATCCTTTTCTGTTTCAGAGTAAATAGTACATACCAGCACTATTTTAAAATAACAAACACTTGATAGAAGAATAAAAACTACATTTAAACACCAAAAAACTCTTAACCATCTCCGTGGAGATGTTGCCTGTGCAACGGCAAAGAGAATGACTGGGGTGGGCGGAGCCTAGGAGGGACTATATGGCCAGCTTTGCTGGGACTCTTTGCCATTTCCTGTTGGGGAAGAGATATCCCACAAGTAAGGATGACGCTGTGGACCGGACACACCAATGTTGGAGAAAAGGGTTTTATCATCCATATGAAAAAGCAGCATTAACATGTTGACACTTATTTCTCAAATAATTATGAAGTAAAAGCTGTTTCAATTTAAGTTAAACAAAAACACCAATATCAGTTGTACTTTTCCCACTAAGGCTCATTGGCTCAACGACCATTAGCACTAGGTATATATCAACCAATGACCATTAGCACTAGGTATATATCAACCAATGACCATTAGCACTAGGTATATATCAACCAATGACCATTAGCACTAGGTATATATCAACCAATGACCATTAGCACTACGTATATATCTACCAATGACCATTAGCACTAGGTATATATCAACCAATGACCATAAGCACTAGGTATATATCAACCAATGACCATTAGCACTAGGTATATATAAACCAATGACCATTAGCACTAGGTATATATCAACCAATGAAAATTAGCACTAGGTATATATCAACCAATGAAAATTAGCACTAGGTATTTATCAACCAATAACCATTAGCACTAGGTATATATCAACCAATGACCATTAGCACTAGGTATATATCAACCAATGAATATTAGCACTAGGTATATATCAACCAATGAATATTAGCACTAGGTATATATCAACCCAATGACCATTAGCACTAGGTATATATCAACCCAATGACCATTAGCACTAGGTATATATCAACCCAATGACCATTAGCACTAGGTATATATCAACCCAATGACCATTAGCACTAGGTATATATCAACCAATGACCATTAGCACTAGGTATATATCAACCAATGACCATTAGCACTAGGTATATATCAACCAATGACCATTAGCACAAGGTATGTATCAACCAATGACCATTAGCACTAGGTATATATCAACCAATGACCATTAGCACTAGGTATATATCAACCAATAACCATTAGCACTAGGTATATATCAACCAATGACCATTAACACTAGGTATATATCAACCAATGAAAATTAGAACTAGGTATGTATCAACCAATGACCATTAGCACTAGGTATATATCAACCAATGACCATTAGCACTAGGTATATACAAACCAATGAATATTAGCACTAGGTATATATCAACCAATGAATATTAGCACTAGGTATGTATCAACCAATGAATATTAGCACTAGGTATATATCAACTAATGATCATTAGCACTAGGTATATATCAACCAATGAATATTAGCACTAGGTATATATCAACCAATGAATATTAGCACTAGGTATATATCTACCAATGACCATTAGCACTAGGTATATATCAACCAATGACCATTAGCACTAGGTATATATCAACCAATGACCATTAGCACTAGGTATATATCAACCAATGACCATTAGCACTAGGTATATATCAACCAATGACCATTAGCACTAGGTATATATCAACCAATGACCATTAGCACTAGGTATATATCAACCCAATGACCATTAGCACTAGGTATATATCAACCAATGACCATTAGCACTAGGTATATATCAACCAATGACCATTAGCACTAGGTATATATCAACCAATGATCATTAGCACTAGGTATATATCAACCAATGACCATTAGCACTAGGTATATATCAACCAATGACCATTAGTACTAGGTATATATCAACCAATGACCATTAACACTAGGTATATATCAACCAATGACCATTAGCACTAGGTATAGATCAACCAATGAATATTAGCACTAGGTATATATCAACCAATGACCATTAGCACTAGGTATATATCAACCAATGAATATTAGCACTAGGTATATATCAACCAATAACCATTAGCACTAGGTATATATCAACCAATGACCATTAGCACTAGGTATATATCAACCAATGATCATTAGCACTAGGTATATATAAACCAATGACCATTAGCACTAGGTATATATCAACCAATGAAAAACATAATTTATGCTTACCTGATAAATTCCTTTCTCCTGTAGTGTAGTCAGTCCACGGGTCATCCATTACTTATGGGATATTAACTCCTCCCCAACAGGAAGTGCAAGAGGATCACCCAAGCAGAGCTGCTATATAGCTCCTCCCCTCTACGTCACACCCAGTCATTCGACCGAAAACCAAACGAGAAAGGAGAAACTATAGGGTGCAGTGGTGACTGGAGTATAATTTAAAATTTAGACCTGCCATAAAAAACAGGGCGGGCCGTGGACTGACTACACTACAGGAGAAAGGAATTTATCAGGTAAGTATAAATTATGTTTTCTCCTGTTAAGTGTAGTCAGTCCACGGGTCATCCATTACTTATGGGATACCAATACCAAAGCTAAAGTACACGGATGACTGGAGGGACAGGCAGGATCTTTATACGAAGGAACCACTGCCTGAAGAACCTTTCTCCCAAAAACAGCCTCCGAAGAAGCAAAAGTGTCAAATTTGTAAAATTTGGAAAAAATATGAAGAGAAGACCAAGTTGCAGCCTTGCAAATCTGTTCAACAGAGGCCTCATTCTTAAAGGCCCAAGTGGAAGCCACAGCTCTAGTAGAATGAGCTGTAATCCTTTCAGGAGGTTGCTGTCCAGCAGTCTCATAGGTTAAACGTATTATGCTACGAAGCCAGAAGGATAGAGAGGTAGCAGATGCTTTTTGACCTCTCCTCTGTCCAGAATAAACGACAAACAGGGAAGAAGTTTGGCGAAAATCTTTAGTTGCCTGTAAATAAAATTTCAGGGCACGGACTACGTCTAGATTGTGCAGAAGTCGTTCCTTTTTTGAAGAAGGGTTAGGGCACGATGGAACAACAATCTCTTGATTGATATTCTTGTTAGTGACTACCTTAGGTAAGAACCCAGGTTTAGTACGCAGAACTACCTTATCTGAATGAAAAATCAGATAAGGAGAATCACAATGTAAGGCTGATAACTCAGAGACTCTACGAGCCGAGGAAATAGCCATTAAAAACAGAACTTTCCAAGATAACAGCTTGATATCAATGGAATGAAGGGGTTCAAACGGAACACCCTGTAAAACGTTAAGAACTAAGTTTAAGCTCCACGGTGGAGCTACAGTCTTAAACACAGGCTTAATCCTAGCCAAAGCCTGACAAAAAACCTGAACGTCTGGAACTTCTGACAGACGTTTGTGTAAAAGGATGGACAGAGCTGAGATCTGTCCCTTTAAAGAACTTGCAGATAAACCCTTTTCTAAACCTTCTTGTAGAAAAGACAATATCCTAGGAATCCTAACCTTACTCCATGAGTAACTCTTCGATTCGCACCAGTGTAAGTATTTACGCCATATCTTATGGTAAATTTTCCTGGTAACAGGTTTCCTAGCCTGTATTAAGGTATCAATTACTGACTCCGAAAATCCACGCTTTGATAAAATCAAGCGTTCAATTTCCATGCAGTCAGCTTCAGAGAAATTAGATTTTGATGTTTGAAAGGACCCTGAATTAGAAGGTCCTGTCTCAGAGGCAGAGACCAAGGTGGACAAGATGACATGTCCACTAGATCTGCATACCAGGTCCTGCGTGGCCACGCAGGCGCTAATAGAATCACTGATGCTTTCTCCTGTTTGATCCTAGCAATCAAACGAGGAAGCATCGGGAAGGGTGGAAACACATAAGCCATCCTGAAGGTCCAAGGTGCTGTCAAAGCATCTATCAGGACCGCTCCCGGGTCCCTGGACCTGGACCCGTAACAAGGAAGCTTGGCGTTCTGGCGAGACGCCATGAGATCCATATCTGGTTTGCCCCAACGTCGAAGTATTTGGGCAAAGACCTCCGGATGAAGTTCCCACTCCCCCGGATGAAAAGTCTGGCGACTTAGGAAATCCGCCTCCCAGTTCTCCACTCCTGGGATGTGGATCGCTGACAGGTGGCAAGAGTGAGACTCTGCCCAGCGAATTATCTTTGATACTTCCATCATCGCTAGGGAACTCCTTGTCCCTCCTTGATGGTTGATGTAAGCCACAGTCGTGATGTTGTCCGACTGAAACCTGATGAACCTCAGAGTTGCTAACTGAGGCCAAGCCAGAAGGGCATTGAGAACTGCTCTCAATTCCAGAATGTTTATTGGAAGGAGACTCTCCTCTTGAGTCCATGATCCCTGAGCCTTCAGGGAATTCCAGACAGCGCCCCAACCTAGTAGGCTGGTGTCTGTTGTTACAATTGTCCAGTCTGGCCTGCTGAAGGGCATCCCCATGGACAGATGTGGCCGAGAAAGCCACCATAGAAGAGAATCTCTGGTCTCTTGATCCAGATTCAGCGTAGGGGACAAATCTGAGTAATCCCCATTCCACTGACTTAGCATGCACAATTGCAGCGGTCTGAGATGCAGGCGTGCAAAAGGAACTATGTCCATTGCCGCTACCATTAAGCCGATTACCTCCATGCATTGAGCCACTGACGGGTGTTGAATGGAATGAAGGACACGGCAAGCATTTAGAAGCTTTGTTAACCTGTCCTCTGTCAGGTAAATTTTCATTTCTACAGAATCTATAAGAGTCCCCAAGAAGGGAACTCTTGTGAGTGGTAAGAGAGAACTCTTCTCCTCGTTCACTTTCCGCCCATGCAACCTTAGAAATGCCAGTACTAACTCTGTATGAGACTTGGCAGTTTGGAAGCTTGACGCTTGTATCAGAATGTCGTCTAGGTACGGAGCCACCGAAATTCCTCGCGGTCTTAGTACTGCCAGAAGAGAGCCCAGAACCTTTGTAAAGATTCTTGGAGCCGTAGCCAACCCGAATGGAAGAGCTACAAACTGGTAATGCCTGTCTAGGAAGGCAAACCTTAGATACCGGAGCAAAGGATTGCACTCATTAGCAATGGATGATTAACCCTTAATATCAGAAAAAACGTATAACAATTGAAAATATAAGCGTTTTTATCACAGTCAAAGCACAGTCTCACAGGTCTGCTGTGAGTGATTACCTCCCTCAAAACTAGTTTTGAAGACCCCTGAGCTCTGTGGAGACGTCCTGGATCATGCAGGGAGAAAAAGGCAGACTGTGACTGAATTTCTGATGCGTAGTAAAAGCGCCAAAATAGGCCCCTCCCACTCACAATACCACAGTCCTCTCACACATCCTATCTATTAGTTGGGTGCAAGAGAATGACTGGGTGTGACGTAGAGGGGAGGAGCTATATAGCAGCTCTGCTTGGGTGATCCTCTTGCACTTCCTGTTGGGGAGGAGTTAATATCCCATAAGTAATGGATGACCCGTGGACTGACTACACTTAACATGAGAAATTAGCACTAGGTATATATCAACCAATGAATATTAGAACTAGGTATGTATCAACCAATGACCATTAGCACTAGGTATATATCAACCAATGACCATTAGCACTAGGTATATATCAACCAATGAATATTAGCACTAGGTATATATCAACCAATGAATATTAGCACTAGGTATGTATCAACCAATGAATAT
Organism: Bombina bombina; assembly: GCF_027579735.1. Classification (NCBI taxonomy): domain Eukaryota; kingdom Metazoa; phylum Chordata; class Amphibia; order Anura; family Bombinatoridae; genus Bombina; species Bombina bombina. The sequence continues at coordinate 216,014,304 of NC_069507.1, forward strand.
TAGCACTAGGTATATATCAACCAATGATCATTAGCACTAGGTATATATCAACCAATGAATATTAGCACTAGGTATATATCAACCAATGACCATTAGCACTAGGTATATATCAACCAATGAATATTAGCACTAGGTATGTATCAACCAATGACCATTAGCACAAGGTATATATCAACCAATGACCATTAGCACTAGGTATATATCAACCAATGACCATTAGCACTAGGTATATATCAACCAATAACCATTAGCACTAGGTATATATCAACCAATGAATATTAGCACTAGGTATATATCAACCAATGAATATTAGCACTAGGTATGTATCAACCAATGAATATTAGCACTAGGTATATATCAACCAATGAATATTAGCACTAGGTATATATCAACCAATGAATATTAGCACTGGGAATGTATCAACCAATGACCATTAGCACTAGGTATGTATCAATTAATGACCATTAGCACTAGGTATATATCAACTAAAGACCATTAGGCACTAGGTATATATCAACCAATGAATATTAACACTAGGTATATATCAACCAATGATCATTAGCACTAGGTATATATCAACCAATGACCATTAGCACTAGGTATATATCAACCCAATGACCATTAGCACTAGGTATATATCAACCAATGACCATTAGCACTAGGTATATATCAACCAATGACCATTAGCACTAGGTATATATCAACCAATGACCATTAGCACTAGGTATATATCAACCAATGACCATTAGTACTAGGTATATATCAACCAATGACCATTAGCACTAGGTATATATCAACCAATGACCATTAGCACTAGGTATATATCAACCAATGACCATTAGCACTAGGTATATATCAACCAATAAATATTAGCACTAGGTATATATCAACCAATGACCATTAGCACTAGGTATATTTCAACCAATGAATATTAGCACTAGGTATATATCAACCAATGACCATTAGCACTAGGTATATATCAACCAATGAATATTAGCACTAGGCATATATCAACCAATGAATATTAGCACTAGGTATATATCAACCAATGACCATTAGCACTAGGTAGAAATGTCTTGTAACTACCAGGTTTTTAGTGTCCTTGTTTTAAGTCAGAAATATATTAGCACTTACTTCACGCTGATTTTAAATACCACAAAAACCTTCGGCATTAGCATGTGTGTTAGCATAAACAGCAAGGACCAAGGGAGAATGTGCATGTGCTCATCCTCTACAACAGGGCTTCTTAACCTTTTTCTACTTGGGACCCCTTTTCGCACGAGAATTTTTTACGTGACCCCAGGTATCTAAAATAGGTATGCAAATCAAACATTTACTGATAATAAATCATACTCATACTCGCCCCTTCATGCTCACTGCCCTGCTCCTTCCATACTCCCCCTTCATATTTATACCCCCTTACATACTCATACTCCCCCATCATACTCAAACTCCCCCTTGCATGCTCACTCCCCTGCACCTTCCATAGTCTTCATTTATATTCATAACCCCTTTCATTACTCATACTCCGCCTTTTCATGATCATACTCCCCCTTTCCATGTTAATACTCCCCCCCTTCATGCTCACTCCCCTGCTCCTTCCATACTCCCCCTTCACACTCATACTCCCCCCTTCCATGCTCATACTCCTCCCCCCTTCCATGCTCATACTCCTCCCCCCTTATGCCTACTTCCCTGCACCTTCCATACTCCCCCTTCCATACTCATACTCCCCCCCTTCCATGCTTACTCCCATGCACCTTCCAAACTTAGGAGTGTCTGCAGCACTACATGGCAGCAGTTTTGCAACAATGTTATACATTTGCAAGAGCACCAGATGCCAGCACTATCTCCTGTCATGTACTCCAGACATGTGCATGCTACCTATCTAGATATCACTTTAACAAAGAATAACATGACAACACAAATTTGATAATAGAAGTAAATTGGAAACTTTTTTTTAAATTGTATTCTCAATCTGAATCATGAAAGAAAACTTTGGGTTTCATGTCCCTTTAAAGTAAAAAAGGGTTTTATCATCCATATGAAAAAGCAGCATTAACATGTTGACACTTTTATTTCTCAAATAATTATGAAGTAAAAGCTGTTTCAATTTAAGTTAAACAAAAACACCAATATCAGTTGTACTTTTCCCACTAAGGCTCATTGGCTCAACGGCCATTAGCACTAGGTATATATCAACCAATGACCATTAGCACTAGGTATGTATCAACCAATGACCATTAGCACTAGGTATATATCAACCAATGACCATTAGCACTAGGTATATATCAACCAATGACCATTAGCACTAGGTATATATCAACCAATGACCTTTAGCACTAGGTATATATCAACCAATGACCATTAGCACTAGGTATATATCAACCAATGACCATTAGCACTAGGTATATATCAACCAATGACCATTAGCACTAGGTATATATCTACCAATGACCATTAGCACTAGGTATATATCAACCAATGACCATTAGCACTAGGTATATATCAACCAATGACCATTAGCACTAGGTATATATCAACCAATGATCATTAGCACTAGGTATATATCAACCAATGACCATTAGCACTAGGTATATATCAACCAATGACCATTAGCACTAGGTATATATCAACCAATGACCATTAGTACTAGGTATATATCAACCAATGACCATTAGCACTAGGTATATATCAACCACTGACCATTAGCACTAGGTATATATCAACCAATGACCATTAGCACTAGGTATATATCAACCAATGACCATTAGCACTAGGTATAGATCAACCAATGAATATTAGCACTAGGTATATATCAACCAATGACCATTAGCACTAGGTATATATCAACCAATGAATATTAGCACTAGGTATATATCAACCAATGAATATTAGCACTAGGTATATATATACCAATGACCATTAGCACTAGGTATATATCAACCAATGAATATTAGCACTAGGTATGTATCAACCAATGACCATTAGCACAAGGTATATATCAACCAATGACCATTAGCACTAGGTATATATCAACCAATGACCATTAGCACTAGGTATATATCAACCAATGACCATTAGCACTAGGTATATATCAACCAATAAATATTAGCACTAGGTATATATCAACCAATGACCATTAGCACTAGGTATATTTCAACCAATGAATATTAGCACTAGGTATATATCAACCAATGAATATTAGCACTAGGTATATATCAACCAATGACCATTAGCACTAGGTAGAAATGTCTTGTAACTACCAGGTTTTTAGTGTCCTTGTTTTAAGTCAGAAATATATTAGCACTTACTTCACGCTGATTTTAAATACCACAAAAACCTTCGGCATTAGCATGTGTGTTAGCATAAACAGCAAGGACCAAGGGAGAATGTGCATGTGCTCATCCTCTACAACAGGGCTTCTTAACCTTTTTCTACTTGGGACCCCTTTTCGCACGAGAATTTTTTACGTGACCCCAGGTATCTAAAATAGGTATGCAAATCAAACATTTACTGATAATAAATCATACTTCATACTCGCCCCTTCATGCTCATACACCCCCTTCCATGCTCACTGCCCTGCTCCTTCCATACTCCCCCTTCATATTTATACCCCCTTACATACTCATACTCCCCCATCATACTCAAACTCCCCCTTGCATGCTCACTCCCCTGCACCTTCCATAGTCTTCATTTATATTCATAACCCCTTTCATTACTCATACTCCGCCTTTTCATGATCATACTCCCCCTTTCCATGTTAATACTCCCCCCCTTCATGCTCACTCCCCTGCTCCTTCCATACTCCCCCTTCACACTCATACTCCCCCCTTCCATGCTCATACTCCCCCATTCCATGCTCATACTCCTCCCCCCTTCCATGCTCATACTCCCCCCTCTTATGCCTACTTCCCTGCACCTTCCATACTCCCCCTTCCATACTCATACTCCCCCCCCTTCCATGCTTACTCCCATGCACCTTGCAAACTTAGGAGTGTCTGCAGCACTACATGGCAGCAGTTTTGCAACAATGTTATACATTTGCAAGAGCACCAGATGCCAGCACTATCTCCTGTCATGTACTCCAGACATGTGCATGCTACCTATCTAGATATCACTTTAACAAAGAATAACATGACAACAACACAAATTTGATAATAGAAGTAAATTGGAAACTTTTTTTTAAATTGTATTCTCAATCTGAATCATGAAAGAAAACTTTGGGTTTCATGTCCCTTTAAAGTAAAAAAGGGTTTTATCATCCATATGAAAAAGCAGCATTAACATGTTGACACTTTTATTTCTCAAATAATTATGAAGTAAAAGCTGTTTCAATTTAAGTTAAACAAAAACACCAATATCAGTTGTACTTTTCCCACTAAGGCTCATTGGCTCAACGGCCATTAGCACTAGGTATATATCAACCAATGACCATTAGCACTAGGTATATATCAACCAATGACCATTAGCACTAGGTATGTATCAACCAATGACCATTAGCACTAGGTATATATCAACCAATGACCATTAGCACTAGGTATATATCAACCAATGACCATTAGCACTAGGTATATATCAACCAATGACCTTTAGCACTAGGTATATATCAACCAATGACCATTAGCACTAGGTATATATCAACCAATGACCATTAGCACTAGGTATATATCAACCAATGACCATTAGCACTAGGTATATATCAACCAATGACCATTAGCACTAGGTATATATCAACCAATGATCATTAGCACTAGGTATATATCAACCAATGACCATTAGCACTAGGTATATATCAACCAATGACCATTAGTACTAGGTATATATCAACCAATGACCATTAGCACTAGGTATATATCAACCACTGACCATTAGCACTAGGTATATATCAACCAATGACCATTAGCACTAGGTATATATCAACCAATGACCATTAGCACTAGGTATAGATCAACCAATGAATATTAGCACTAGGTATATATCAACCAATGACCATTAGCACTAGGTATATATCAACCAATGAATATTAGCACTAGGTATATATCAACCAATGAATATTAGCACTAGGTATATATATACCAATGACCATTAGCACTAGGTATATATCAACCAATGAATATTAGCACTAGGTATGTATCAACCAATGACCATTAGCACAAGGTATGTATCAACCAATGACCATTAGCACTAGGTATATATCAACCAATGACCATTAGCACTAGGTATATATCAACCAATGACCATTAGCACTAGGTATATATCAACCAATAAATATTAGCACTAGGTATATATCAACCAATGACCATTAGCACTAGGTATATTTCAACCAATGAATATTAGCACTAGGTATATATCAACCAATGACCATTAGCACTAGGTATATATCAACCAATGAATATTAGCACTAGGTATATATCAACCAATGAATATTAGCACTAGGTATATATCAACCAATGACCATTAGCACTAGGTAGAAATGTCTTGTAACTACCAGGTTTTTAGTGTCCTTGTTTTAAGTCAGAAATATATTAGCACTTACTTCACGCTGATTTTAAATACCACAAAAACCTTCGGCATTAGCATGTGTGTTAGCATAAACAGCAAGGACCAAGGGAGAATGTGCATGTGCTCATCCTCTACAACAGGGCTTCTTAACCTTTTTCTACTTGGGACCCCTTTTCGCACGAGAATTTTTTACGTGACCCCAGGTATCTAAAATAGGTATGCAAATCAAACATTTACTGATAATAAATCATACTTCATACTCGCCCCTTCATGCTCATACACCCCCTTCCATGCTCACTGCCCTGCTCCTTCCATACTCCCCCTTCATATTTATACCCCCTTACATACTCATACTCCCCCATCATACTCAAACTCCCCCTTGCATGCTCACTCCCCTGCACCTTCCATAGTCTTCATTTATATTCATAACCCCTTTCATTACTCATACTCCGCCTTTTCATGATCATACTCCCCCTTTCCATGTTAATACTCCCCCCCTTCATGCTCACTCCCCTGCTCCTTCCATACTCCCCCTTCACACTCATACTCCCCCCTTCCATGCTCATACTCCCCCATTCCATGCTCATACTCCTCCCCCCTTCCATGCTCATACTCCCCCCTCTTATGCCTACTTCCCTGCACCTTCCATACTCCCCCTTCCATACTCATACTCCCCCCCCTTCCATGCTTACTCCCATGCACCTTGCAAACTTAGGAGTGTCTGCAGCACTACATGGCAGCAGTTTTGCAACAATGTTATACATTTGCAAGAGCACCAGATGCCAGCACTATCTCCTGTCATGTACTCCAGACATGTGCATGCTACCTATCTAGATATCACTTTAACAAAGAATAACATGACAACAACACAAATTTGATAATAGAAGTAAATTGGAAACTTTTTTTTAAATTGTATTCTCAATCTGAATCATGAAAGAAAACTTTGGGTTTCATGTCCCTTTAAAGTAAAAAAGGGTTTTATCATCCATATGAAAAAGCAGCATTAACATGTTGACACTTTTATTTCTCAAATAATTATGAAGTAAAAGCTGTTTCAATTTAAGTTAAACAAAAACACCAATATCAGTTGTACTTTTCCCACTAAGGCTCATTGGCTCAACGGCCATTAGCACTAGGTATATATCAACCAATGACCATTAGCACTAGGTATGTATCAACCAATGACCATTAGCACTAGGTATATATCTACCAATGACCATTAGCACTAGGTATATATCAACCAATGACCATTAGCACTAGGTATATATCAACCAATGACCATTAGCACTAGGTATATATCAACCAATGAATATTAGCACTAGGTATGTATCAATCAATGAATATTAGCACTAGGTATATATCAACCAATGATCATTAGCACTAGGTATATATCAACCAATGAATATTAGCACTAGGTATATATCAACCAATGAATATTAGCACTAGGTATATATCTACCAATGACCATTAGCACTAGGTATATATCAACCAATGACCATTAGCACTAGGTATATATCAACCAATGACCATTAGCACTAGGTATATATCTACCAATGACCATTAGCACTAGGTATATATCAACCAATGACCATTAGCACTAGGTATATATCAACCAATGACCATTAGCACTAGGTATATATCTACCAATGACCATTAGCACTAGGTATATATCAACCAATGACCATTAGCACTAGGTATATATCAACCAATGACCATTAGCACTAGGTATATATCAACCAATGACCATTAGCACTAGGTATATATCAACCCAATGACCATTAGCACTAGGTATATATCAACCCAATGACCATTAGCACTAGGTATATATCAACCAATGACCATTAGCACTAGGTATATATCAACCAATGACCATTAGCACTAGGTATATATCAACCAATGATCATTAGCACTAGGTATATATCAACCAATGACCATTAGCACTAGGTATATATCAACCAATGACCATTAGTACTAGGTATATATCAACCAATGACCATTAGCACTAGGTATATATCAACCAATGACCATTAGCACTAGGTATAGATCAACCAATGAATATTAGCACTAGGTATATATCAACCAATGACCATTAGCACTAGGTATATATCAACCAATGAATATTAGCACTAGGTATATATCAACCAATGACCATTAGCACTAGGTAGAAATGTCTTGTAACTACCAGGTTTTTAGTGTCCTCGTTTTAAGTCAGAAATATATTAGCACTTACTTCACGCTGATTTTAAATACCACAAAAACCTTCGGCATTAGCATGTGTGTTAGCATAAACAGCAAGGACCAAGGGAGAATGTGCATGTGCTCATCCTCTACAACAGGGCTTCTTAACCTTTTTCTACTTGGGACCCCTTTTCGCACGAGAATTTTTTTACGTGACCCCAGGTATCTAAAATAGGTATGCAAATCAAACATTTACTGATAATAAATCATACTCATACTCGCCCCTTCATGCTCATACACCCCCTTCCATGCTCACTGCCCTGCTCCTTCCATACTCCCCCTTCATATTTATACCCCCTTACATACTCATACTCCCCCATCATACTCAAACTCCTCCTTGCATGCTCACTCCCCTGCACCTTCCATAGTCTTCATTTAATTCATAACCCCTTTCATTACTCATACTCCGCCTTTTCATGATCATACTCCCCCTTTCCATGTTAATACTCCCCCCCTTCATGCTCACTCCCCTGCTCCTTCCATACTCCCCCTTCACACTCATACTCCCCCCTTCCATGCTCATACTCCTCCCCCCTTCCATGCTCATACTCCCCCCTTCCATGCTCATACTCCCCCCTTCCATGCTCATACTCCCCCCTCTTATGCCTACTTCCCTGCACCTTCCATACTCCCCCTTCCATACTCATACTCCCCCCCTTCCATGCTTACTCCCATGCACCTTCCAAACTTAGGAGTGTCTGCAGCACTACATGGCAGCAGTTTTGCAACAATGTTATACATTTGCAAGAGCACCAGATGCCAGCACTATCTCTTGTCATGTACTCCAGACATGTGCATGCTACCTATCTAGATATCACTTTAACAAAGAATAACATGACAACAACACAAATTTGATAATAGAAGTAAATTGGAAACTTTTTTTTAAATTGTATTCTCAATCTGAATCATGAAAGAAAACTTTGGGTTTCATGTCCCTTTAAAGTAAAAAAGGGTTTTATCATCCATATGAAAAAGCAGCATTAACATGTTGACACTTTTATTTCTCAAATAATTATGAAGTAAAAGCTGTTTCAATTTAAGTTAAACAAAAACACCAATATCAGTTGTACTTTTCCCACTAAGGCTCATTGGCTCAACGGCCATTAGCACTAGGTATATATCAACCAATGACCATTAGCACTAGGTATATATCAACCAATGACCATTAGCACTAGGTATGTATCAACCAATGACCATTAGCACTAGGTATATATCTACCAATGACCATTAGCACTAGGTATATATCAACCAATGACCATTAGCACTAGGTATATATCAACCAATGACCATTAGCACTAGGTATATATCAACCAATGACCATTAGCACTAGGTATATATCTACCAATGACCATTAGCACTAGGTATATATCAACCAATGACCATTAGCATTAGGTATATATCAACCAATGACCATAAGCACTAGGTATATATCAACCAATGACCATTAGCACTAGGTATATATCAACCAATGACCATTAGCACTAGGTATATATCAACCAATGATCATTAGCACTAGGTATATATCAACCAATGACCATTAGTACTAGGTATATATCAACCAATGACCATTAGCACTAGGTATAGATCAACCAATGAATATTAGCACTAGGTATATATCAACCAATGAATATTAGCACTAGGTATATATCAACCAATGAATATTAGCACTAGGTATATATCAACCAATGACCATTAGCACTAGGTATATATCAACCAATGAATATTAGCACTAGGTATGTATGAACCAATGACCATTAGCACAAGGTATGTATCAACCAATGACCATTAGCACTAGGTATATATCAACCAATGACCATTAGCACTAGGTATATATCAACCAATAACCATTAGCACTAGGTATATATCAACCAATGACCATTAGCACTAGGTATATATAAACCAATGACCATTAGCACTAGGTATATATCAACCAATGACCATTAGCACTAGGTATATATCAACCAATGAATATTAGCACTAGGTATATATCAACCAATGAATATTAGCACTAGGTATATATCAACCAATGAATATTAGCACTAGGTATATATCAACCAATGAATATTAGCACTGGGAATGTATCAACCAATGACCATTAGCACTAGGTATGTATCAATTAATGACCATTAGCACTAGGTATATATCAACTAAAGACCATTAGGCACTAGGTATATATCAACCAATGAATATTAACACTAGGTATATATCAACCAATGATCATTAGCACTAGGTATATATCAACCAATGACCATTAGCACTAGGTATATATCAACCCAATGACCATTAGCACTAGGTATATATCAACCAATGACCATTAGCACTAGGTATATATCAACCAATGACCATTAGCACTAGGTATATATCAACCAATGATCATTAGCACTAGGTATATATCAACCAATGACCATTAGCACTAGGTATATATCAACCAATGACCATTAGCACTAGGTATATATCAACCAATGACCATTAGTACTAGGTATATATCAACCAATGACCATTAGTACTAGGTATATATCAACCAATGACCATTAGCACTAGGTATATATCAACCAATGACCATTAGCACTAGGTATATATCAACCAATGACCATTAGCACTAGGTATATATCAACCAATAAATATTAGCACTAGGTATATATCAACCAATGACCATTAGCACTAGGTATATTTCAACCAATGAATATTAGCACTAGGTATATATCAACCAATGACCATTAGCACTAGGTATATATCAACCAATGAATATTAGCACTAGGTATATATCAACCAATGAATATTAGCACTAGGTATATATCAACCAATGACCATTAGCACTAGGTAGAAATGTCTTGTAACTACCAGGTTTTTAGTGTCCTTGTTTTAAGTCAGAAATATATTAGCACTTACTTCACACTGATTTTAAATACAACAAAAACCTTCGGCATTAGCATGTGTGTTAGCATAAACAGCAAGGACCAAGGGAGAATGTGCATGTGCTCATCCTCTACAACAGGGCTTCTTAACCTTTTTCTACTTGGGACCCCTTTTCGCACGAGAATTTTTTACGTGACCCCAGGTATCTAAAATAGGTATGCAAATCAAACATTTACTGATAATAAATCATACTCATACTCGAACCTTCATGCTCATACACCCCCTTCCATGCTCACTGCCCTGCTCCTTCCATACTCCCCCTTCATATTTATACCCCCTTACATACTCATACTCCCCCATCATACTCAAACTCCCCCTTGCATGCTCACTCCCCTGCACCCTCAATAGTCTTCATTTATATTCATAACCCCTTTCATTACTCATACTCCGCCTTTTCATGATCATACTCCCCCTTTCCATGTTAATACTCCCCCCCTTCATGCTCACTCCCCTGCTCCTTCCATACTCCCCCTTCACACTCATACTCCCCCCTTCCATGCTCATACTCCCCCATTCCATGCTCATACTCCTCCCCCCTTCCATGCTCATACTCCCCCCTCTTATGCCTACTTCCCTGCACCTTCCATACTCCCCCTTCCATACTCATACTCCCCCCCCTCCTTCCATGCTTACTCCCATGCACCTTCCAAACTTAGGAGTGTCTGCAGCACTACATGGCAGCAGTTTTGCAACAATGTTATACATTTGCAAGAGCACCAGATGCCAGCACTATCTCCTGTCATGTACTCCAGACATGTGCATGCTACCTATCTAGATATCACTTTAACAAAGAATAACATGACAACAACACAAATTTGATAATAGAAGTAAATTGGAAACTTTTTTTTAAATTGTATTCTCAATCTGAATCATGAAAGAAAACTTTGGGTTTCATGTCCCTTTAAAGTAAAAAAGGGTTTTATCATCCATATGAAAAAGCAGCATTAACATGTTGACACTTTTATTTCTCAAATAATTATGAAGTAAAAGCTGTTTCAATTTAAGTTAAACAAAAACACCAATATCAGTTGTACTTTTCCCACTAAGGCTCATTGGCTCAACGGCCATTAGCACTAGGTATATATCAACCAATGACCATTAGCACTAGGTATGTATCAACCAATGACCATTAGCACTAGGTATATATCTACCAATGACCATCAGCACTAGGTATATATCAACCAATGACCATTAGCACTAGGTATATATCAACCTATGACCATTAGCACTAGGTATATATCAACCAATGACCTTTAGCACTAGGTATATATCAACCAATGACCATTAGCACTAGGTATATATCAACCAATGACCATTAGCACTAGGTATATATCAACCAATGGCCATTAGCACTAGGTATATATCTACCAATGACCATTAGCACTAGGTATATATCAACCAATGACCATTAGCACTAGGTATATATCAACCAATGACCATTAGCACTAGGTATATATCAACCAATGATCATTAGCACTAGGTATATATCAACCAATGATCATTAGCACTAGGTATATATCAACCAATGACCATTAGCACTAGGTATATATCAACCAATGACCATTAGCACTAGGTATATATCAACCAATGACCATTAGCACTAGGTATATATCAACCAATGACCATTAGCACTAGGTATATATCAACCAATGACCATTAGCACTAGGTATATATCAACCAATGACCATTAGCACTAGGTATATATCAACCAATGACCATTAGCACTAGGTATATATCAACCAATGACCATTAGCACTAGGTATATATCAACCAATGACCATTAGCACTAGGTATATATCAACCAATGAATATTAGCACTAGGTATATATCAACCAATGAATATTAGCACTAGGTATATATATATATATATACCAATGACCATTAGCACTAGGTATATATCAACCAATGAATATTAGCACTAGGTATGTATCAACCAATGACCATTAGCACAAGGTATGTATCAACCAATGACCATTAGCACTAGGTATATATCAACCAATGACCATTAGCACTAGGTATATATCAACCAATGACCATTAGCACTAGGTATATATCAACCAATAAATATTAGCACTAGGTATATATCAACCAATGATCATTAGCACTAGGTATATTTCAACCAATGAATATTAGCACTAGGTATATATCAACCAATGACCATTAGCACTAGGTATATATCAACCAATGAATATTAGCACTAGGTATATATCAACCAATGAATATTAGCACTAGGTATATATCAACCAATGAATATTAGCACTAGGTATATATCAACCAATGACCATTAGCACTAGGTAGAAATGTCTTGTAACTACCAGGTTTTTAGTGTCCTTGTTTTAAGTCAGAAATATATTAGCACTTACTTCACGCTGATTTTAAATACCACAAAAACCTTCGGCATTAGCATGTGTGTTAGCATAAACAGCAAGGACCAAGGGAGAATGTGCATGTGCTCATCCTCTACAACAGGGCTTCTTAACCTTTTTCTACTTGGGACCCCTTTTCGCACGAGAATTTTTTACGTGACCCCAGGTATCTAAAATAGGTATGCAAATCAAACATTTACTGATAATAAATCATACTCATACTCGCCCCTTCATGCTCATACACCCCCTTCCATGCTCACTGCCCTGCTCCTTCCATACTCCCCCTTCATATTTATACCCCCTTACATACTCATACTCCCCCATCATACTCAAACTCCCCCTTGCATGCTCACTCCCCTGCACCTTCCATAGTCTTCATTTATATTCATAACCCCTTTCATTACTCATACTCCGCCTTTTCATGATCATACTCCCCCTTTCCATGTTAATACTCCCCCCCTTCATGCTCACTCCCCTGCTCCTTCCATACTCCCCCTTCACACTCATACTCCCCCCTTCCATGCTCATACTCCCCCATTCCATGCTCATACTCCTCCCCCCTTCCATGCTCATACTCCCCCCCACCTTCCATACTCCCCCTTCCATACTCATACTCCCCCCCCTTCCATGCTTACTCCCATGCACCTTCCAAACTTAGGAGTGTCTGCAGCACTACATGGCAGCAGTTTTGCAACAATGTTATACATTTGCAAGAGCACCAGATGCCAGCACTATCTCCTGTCATGTACTCCAGACATGTGCATGCTACCTATCTAGATATCAATTTAACAAAGAATAACATGACAACAACACAAATTTGATAATAGAAGTAAATTGGAAACTTTTTTTTAAATTGTATTCTCAATCTGAATCATGAAAGAAAACTTTGGGTTTCATGTCCCTTTAAAGTAAAAAAGGGTTTTATCATCCATATGAAAAAGCAGCATTAACATGTTGACACTTTTATTTCTCAAATAATTATGAAGTAAAAGCTGTTTCAATTTAAGTTAAACAAAAACACCAATATCAGTTGTACTTTTCCCACTAAGGCTCATTGGCTCAACGGCCATTAGCACTAGGTATATATCAACCAATGACCATTAGCACTAGGTATATATCAACCAATGACCATTAGCACTAGGTATATATCAACCAATGACCATTAGCACTAGGTATATATCTACCAATGACCATTAGCACTAGGTATATATCAACCAATGACCATTAGCACTAGGTATATATCAACCAATGACCATTAGCACTAGGTATATATCAACCAATGACCTTTAGCACTAGGTATATATCAACCAATGACCATTAGCACTAGGTATATATCAACCAATGACCATTAGCACTAGGTATATATCTACCAATGACCATTAGCACTAGGTATATATCAACCAATGACCATTAGCACTAGGTATATATCAACCAATGACCATTAGCACTAGGTATATATCAACCAATGACCATTAGCACTAGGTATATATCAACCAATGATCATTAGCACTAGGTATATATCAACCAATGACCATTAGCACTAGGTATATATCAACCAATGACCATTAGTACTAGGTATATATCAACCAATGACCATTAGCACTAGGTATATATCAACCAATGACCATTATCACTAGGTATATATCAACCAATGACCATTAGCACTAGGTATAGATCAACCAATGAATATTAGCACTAGGTATAGATCAACCAATGACCATTAGCACTAGGTATATATCAACCAATGAATATTAGCACTAGGTATATATCAACCAATGAATATTAGCACTAGGTATATATATATACCAATAACCATTAGCACTAGGTATATATCAACCAATGAATATTAGCACTAGGTATGTATCAACCAATGACCATTAGCACAAGGTATGTATCAACCAATGACGATTAGCACTAGGTATATATCAACCAATGACCATTAGCACTAGGTATATATCAACCAATGACCATTAGCACTAGGTATATATCAACCAATGACCATTAGCACTAGGTATATATCAACCAATGACCATTAGCACTAGGTATATATAAACCAATGACCATTAGCACTAGGTATATATCAACCAATGAAAATTAGCACTAGGTATATATCAACCAATGAATATTAGAACTAGGTATGTATCAACCAATGACCATTAGCACTAGGTATATATCAACCAATGACCATTAGCACTAGGTATATATCAACCAATGAATATTAGCACTAGGTATATATCAACCAATGAATATTAGCACTAGGTATGTATCAACCAATGACCATTAGCACTAGGTATGTATCAACCAATGACCATTAGCACTAGGTATGTATCAACCAATGACCATTAGCACTAGGTATATATCAACTAAAGACCATTAGGCACTAGGTATATATCAACCAATGAATATTAACACTAGGTATATATCAACCAATGATCATTAGCACTAGGTATATATAAACCAATGACCATTAGCACTAGGTATATATCAACCAATGAAAATTAGCACTAGGTATATATCAACCAATGAATATTAGACCTAGGTGTGTATCAACCAATGACCATTAGCACTAGGTATATATCAACCAATGACCATTAGCACTAGGTATATATCAACCAATGAATATTAGCACTAGGTATATATCAACCAATGAATATTAGCACTAGGCATGTATCAACCAATGAATATTAGCACTAGGTAGATATCAACCAATGAATATTAGCACTAGGTATATATCAACCAATGAATATTAGCACTAGGTATATATCAACCAATGAATATTAGCACTAGGTATGTATCAACCAATGACCATTAGCACTAGGTATGTATCAACCAATGACCATTAGCACTAGGTATATATCAACTAAAGACCATTAGCACTAGGTATATATCAACTAAAGACCATTAGGCACTAGGTATATATCAACCAATGAATATTAACACTAGGTATATATCAACCAATGATCATTAGCACTAGGTATATATCAACCAATGACCATTAGCACTAGGTATATATCAACCAATAACCATTAGCACTAGGTATATATCAACCAATGACCATTAGCACTAGGTATATATCAACCAATGAATATTAGCAGGGAGTGATGATCAGCCAATGAGCTTTAACAGAAATTGACAACGGCCAGCTATTTTTTCAGTGATAACTTAAAAGCATATTGTAAAGATCTGTATACTTTAAACAAGCTTATGATGGTATTTTCAATGTATTGTAGAACAAAGCAATAACATATTAGTGGTTAAACACATAGTTAAAGTTAGCTCTGGAACAGCAATGCACTACTGGGACCTAGCAGAACATATTGGATTGGTCTACTTGGTATCCGTTGTTGAAAATCATACCTAGGTAGGTTCAAAAGCAGCAATGCACTTCTGGGAGCTAGCTGTTGATCAGTAACTGCACATATATGCTTTGTTTCATTGGCTAACCCTATGTGTTCAGCTAGCTCCCAGTAGTGCATTGCTGCTCCTTTAATAAAGGATACCAAGAGAATGAAGCAAATTTGATAATAGAAGTAAATTTATTGTATGCTCTATCTGAATAATGAAATACAAAATGGTGTTTTTACATATATTTTACAATATGGAGACGCAAGAAACATGACAGCAAACTCCTGTGACGTATCTAGGTCCAAAACAAATAAAACATTAGTGCAGCCTTCGCATCAATAGCAAGTAAATCTTTCCACTTACTCAACTATTCTTAAATATTGCGTCTCTTTGTTAAATGCTCCCTTGACTCTGAATAGAAGCCACTTTAGTCTGGGCAAACACAAATGTATACGCACAAAAAAAAATCATTCCCGTTTGTCAGAACAGGAGGTTGTGATCTCACCTTGGAGAATAGCAGGTCCAGGAGAAATTTATGAAACCACTTTACAGAAGAGGATGTGTGACACACGTAAAAGACTCAGCAGAGATATTGAGGATTTAGTACACTACACAACCTGTGCTATGAATAAGATATTATTGAGCAATAATTACATCTACAATTCACATAGGAATATGTTCAGACTTGCTTTTTCAAATAAAGATAACAAGAGAAGGAAGACAAATTGATAATAAGAGTAACGTAGAAAGTTGCTTAAAATTGCATGCTCTATTTGAATCATGAAAGTTTAATTTTGACTAGACTATCCCTTTAAGGTCTCACCCAAATACAAAAATGCAAGAAATGTCCTTCCTTTAGTTGTCATTTACTTGAAATTAAAGATGTAACCCCCCCCAACAAAATAACTCTAATAATTTAAATTTGGAAAACTGCCAAATTTTGAGAAAGTTTTGAGGTCATCTGAAATAAACTTTTAGTTGCTTTAAAGAATGGAGTGTGAATTGTTTTTCAATAAATAAGACATAAATAAGTGAAGTAGGTTTATTGTTATTGCAGGCCCCTCACTTGCCGTTCTGTTTATTCTACAGAAAGCTAAAATTATCTGTTAGCAGTGGGATGTACAGCAAAATACACATAAAGCTGCATTATTCATTGCAAAATTATTCTCAAATATGAAGGTACATTACCACGCAGCTTACAATTTGTGTTTAATGTCCCTGTGGTATCCGTCTAGGTGCACCAGTTTGGAATCTTGTTTTTTGCAATGATCATATACTACCGCTTTTATCTTGTCTGACATGAGCAAATTATGTGTAAAAGTAAGCATTATCGAGTCGATAATAACAACCTATCTGCAATTTGCTCAGAAATGGCTTTCTGACAGAACTGATCACAAGGCAAAATTGTTACTTTGTTAAAATAACACAGCTGTGAACCCCTATTCAACATAAAAGCTCATAAAAAAGTATTTACGTGCATTAAGTACCTGTTCTCACAATAGATACTGGGGGGTCACCTGAAACCGACTGCTACAATAGCCCATTCACACTTCTTAAGGTTATAGTTAAGGTCTGTTCATCTAACACCATTGTTCGTTGTGGGGAAAAATGTATTTACATCTGTGACATTAACTTATTGCAATCCGAATCCATCATCAACAATGATTAATCATCTGAAAGCATCTTGTATGTTTTGTCATGATGGGCAGACTGTGCACCATTTCTCTAGTGCTACATTACACACAAGATGCATTCAGATGGTTTAGCAGTGGTGAAGATGGAAACGGATTACAATAGGTTCCTATGAAAGTCATGATTGCAAAATCCCATTTTAAAATTCAGTTTTGAAGATGCCAAGACTGTAAGTGACAAAAACGACAGTGCGAGAGTGACAAATATTAAAAAAAAAAAAAAAACCCCACTATATGTAGATGTTAGGATCCGGGTGTCACTTTTCCTGCAGATCCGCTTAGCTGTACAGAATATCACGTACATAAAAGGACATCAAACTGAACAGGTTTCTTTCATTATTAAGATAGGGTATACAATTTAAAACAACATTCAACAACATTCTAATTTACTATTTTAATTATTTAATTTACTTCATTGTTCAGATATCCTTTGTTGAAGAAATATCAATGCACATGGGTGAGCCAATTACACAAGGCATCTATGTGCAACCACCAATCAGCTGCTACTAGGCCTATTTAGATATGCTTTTCAACAAAGGATATCAAGAGAATGAGGCATATTAGATAATAGAAGTAAATGGGAAAGTTGTTTAAAATTGCATGCTCTTTCTAAATAATGAAAGTTAAAAAGTGGGTTTCGTGTCCCTTTAACACATATACATATGTATATGTTTCTATACATAATTGTGTGCCCTGCCCTTCTATTTTAACACCTTTGTACCTATATCAGAAATTGGTGAGAAGGCAGTGTAAGAGCAGAAAAGCGTAAGGCCGTGTCTCCTACCTTTGATTGTACTTCAGTATTGTGTCTGTTTTTTCTACAATTGTGAATAAACATTTATATTCACATCCAAGCTCACTTATTTCTGCTGGAGTGGAACTGTCCCCTGTATATTGTGTCTACAATAGGGATGAATATAGTTTTAATGAATAGATACCAGGTATATTAGTAGACCTCTACAATGTCTCCTGGTGGCATTTCAGTGTGTGTTGTACATTATTAGATAATAGACTGAAGTAGCTGTAAAATAGTTGCAAAGATGTCCAAAAAGCCCTTTCGAGGACTTATCAAGTGCCTAGAGGAGTCAAATTTGAGTAAAATGACCTAAAAATGTGTTAAAACGTCACTTCTCAAACATTATGCTTTCAATAAATATAAAATATATAACCATAACACAAATACATTTTCAAACTAGATAAAATGTATATTTTAGCAGCAAAATGTAAACTTACACCAACTCCACACCCAATTACATCACCCATCAACGTGTCCAGGAAATGTCTAAAACAAGGCGACCCTAATCACCTTTTATGTTTGTTTTTACTGGGCTGTAGAGTAATAATGACAGACATTATGGAAGGACCCGTCACAAAATATCACTTTAATTTTAGACCAGGTGTTCAAACTTGTCAGTATTTGGCTATTTAAAATGTATCAATAAATGGATAATTACTTTGCATCTAAGTAATTACAAATGGTTTATTATGCCGTAAGAGAAATCAGATAACGAAACAAATCTTTATCAGGGAGGGCCCAGATTAACATTCAGTGGTAACCCAGTAATTATAGAGCCTTTATAAGGGTAACAAGTATGAGCCTGAGAAGCAACTGTCATCCTTAATAACCAACCATCCCCTACTGATAACCGTCCGACCCTAGTTTACCAACCATCCCCTACTGATAACCGTCCGACCCTAGTTTACCAACCATCCCCTACTGATAACCGTCCGACCCTAGTTTACCAACCATCCCCTACTGATAACCGTCCGACCCTAGTTTACCAACCATCCCCTACTGATAACCGTCCGACCCTAGTTTACCAACCATCCCCTACTGATAACCGTCCGACCCTAGTTTACCAACCATCCCCTACTGATAACCGTCCGACCCTAGTTTACCAACCATCCCCTACTGATAACCGTCCGACCCTAGTTTACCAACCATCCCCTACTGATAACCGTCCGACCCTAGTTTACCAACCATCCCCTACTGATAACCGTCCGACCCTAGTTTACCAACCATCCCCTACTGATAACCGTCCGACCCTAGTTTGTATCGTAAAACAGCCCCTACAATAATCACAAAGCAGGAACTCACAACCAGGCGCTGTCACTACTACTACGTACGTGACAACAACAAAAATACAGCGGAGGAGGCCCGACGCTCAAGAAAGCAGTTTATGGCATCACCATGGCAACGAGTCGCAGACTAGCGTTTTCCTTTTCCTGTGCTTTTTTCCCGGAAGTAGTCCGTTTGGTAATCTGTCCCCCTTTGAAGGCAGTGACATCTGTACCGCAGGAAGGGTTATAGGAGGGAAGGGGGAATTTGCGCTGACCCCGTTATCTTACAGGTGATTTTAAGCATTTTTATATCTCATATTAGCGATCACGATCTCACAGCTTTTTTATTGCGTCTGC
This sequence comes from Bombina bombina, assembly GCF_027579735.1. Lineage (NCBI taxonomy): Eukaryota > Metazoa > Chordata > Amphibia > Anura > Bombinatoridae > Bombina > Bombina bombina. The sequence goes on from NC_069507.1 coordinate 216,034,783, forward strand.
TCTGTCCGTGCCTAGTATCCCCTGGCAGTGATTTGCATCTCCTGCTTGATTTCCCCTGGCACTACCCTCTTATCTGCTATCTAGTATACTTAGCAGCGTTGCCCTATCCTATCTGACCTTTCTCTGCATTGCTCCCAGTTATCTACCGCCTTGTATTCCCCGCCACTAACTGACATCTGTATTTCTTTTCTGGACTTTGACTGCCCTCTTTCGTCTTCTGTGTAACAATGTTATCCCTACAATATGTCCTCCTATGACTGACATCAAATAAAATGCCTGTCTAACTAGACTGCTTTCTCCTGTATGCCCAGTTTGGTACTCCCTGCTTCTCTTTTATGTTCTATATTGCTTGGTACCCCATGTCAGATACTACCCTCTCCTCTGATTTCTCTCTCCTTTTTGCCATTCAGTTGTACAAGCTGCTCTCTTCTGTAAACCAATACTAAATCCCGTTGACAGGCCGACCATGTCAATACTTATTGTCCTGCCAGTTTATGGCTACCCTGTCTAGTGTGTTGGACACTGACACTTCTCAGTTATTCTACCATGGGAATAACTGCACCACTGACCTTGGCATTTACTGCTCTAAACAATTATTTTGTAGCCTTTTTCTTTCAGTCCTTCATTCCCTGTTGTATTATTGTCACAGCAGCAGTAGTATTACTTCCTGGTCATATTGCTTCTTTACAGATATACTCTGTTTTTATATAATAGAAAATAGTCAGATAATTATGTTGCTAGTTGATTATACTACACATCTCTTTACAAGCCCTGTGTTAACTGTTGTATAATGTATTCAAAATATATCCAATGTTTTTTCAGAATTCTATTTTTCATGCTTTTCCTGCCCTGTTATTTTTCTTTCTGGAACTGTAACCACTTTGCAGACTAGTTGTTATTCTTACACATTTTTTGTTGCAGATGTCAACTTCCATGTCTTCTGGTGGGTGTCCACAGACCCCTGTAATTTGTACTAGCTCTTGGCTTTGTGACAATGAGTTAGAGTCCATATTGGATGTAGCCTACTCAGATACTGTTATTGGAAAGGATGACCATCCTATAAGGTGAGCTACAAAAATAGAATATAAAATAATGTATATCACAATCATGCTATAAAGGATGATCTATAATTTTTCTCCAAAGCACTAAGTATGTTTTTTTTATGTCTTTGCTTTTGTGAAATTTTTTTTTATTTTTTTTTTATTTATAATTTTTATATAAACATGCAGAGCATCTGAATATTGAAACAGTAGTCGTGTCTAAAGAACAAAACAATACAAAGACATTACATATTTCAAATGATATGATAAATATTTGCGTAAAAGCAGGAATATATAGTTACAGATATGGCACGGGCAAACCCCTTAAAGTATTTCCTAAAATATATCATTCCTGGGCCAATCCGTCAAACACCAATAAGCACAAAAAAGAAATGATAAACATAAAAAGCAAAAGACGAGACAATACAAGACAAACATACGAATACACAAAAAGACAATAAAAAAAAAAAAAAGGGATTCATAAAGCGAAAAGGAGGGGAGTCCCCCCCCGCAACCCCGACAGCCACCCTCGCTGACCTCATTAGCTATTATCCAGGATAGTACCATGAATTTCCCTTCTCAAAACTGCATTTTGAATCCATAAAGAATTCTTGAAAGGCGAGATAAGTCTCCTTTGCAGTTCTATTGATTTTGAAAATATATAGTCGCACCACTTATTAAAAAAACGTTCAATCTCATTTTCCGACCCTGTTGGAATATCATACTGTTCCAGTATTAATTTATTATCTAACATATTTAGTAACGCCGCTAGCGCCGGTCTCTTCTTGGATTTCCAAGAAGAGAATATTACATTTCTAGCACACAGTATTATGAAATTAATAAAATCAATATTCTCACCCCTGTCATATTTTTTCAAAAAGACAATATCTACTATGTCCAGAACCACTTCATGCTTTAAAACTTTGGAGATCCAATATCTTACTTTACGCCAGAATTGATTTACCTTGGGACAAGCCCATATGCAGTGTATCAAATTCGCATTAGGAGCATTACACCGGTGGTATACATAAATTTGAGCCTTATTCCATCTGCCTAAATCAACTGGAGCAATATATACTCTGTTAATTAGCTTTATATGGGATTCCCTCCAAGAGAGTTGTGGGGTAGCTGCCCATGCTCTGGAAACACTTTTTTCTATTATCTTGATTCCTGTACTAGGGATATCAGTACACCATTTTTCACTCAAGCGTTCCATGGCCATATGTCCTTCTTTAAATAATGACAGATTATACCATTGGGATATAGAGGTTTTACCCTGAAGGAAAATACTCATGCCAGCATAAACTCTTTCCCAATTCTTGTGATAGTCAATTAAAGACTGAGCATTCAGGAAATGTCTTATTTGAAAGTAACCAAACATATCTCTATGAAATTTGTTAACTAGCTATAAAACATAATATTTTGAATTAAGTTATTTTAAAGGAAACAAACATTAAATTAACTGTTTAAAGGATTTAAAAAAACACAATTTTTTGTGTACATACCTGCTCTGTTTGTATTCCACTTGTATATTCTGCCTGCTTTTCTGCTTGCTTTGAGAAAAGTCACACTATTGGCTGCAGAAGTAAGTGGCTTCTATCAGGTTAAAGGGATATGACACCCAACATTTTTCTTTCATTATTCAGATACAGTATTGCAATTTTAAACAACGTTGTAATTTACTTATATTAACACATTTTTCTTTGTTATCTTAGTATGTTTTGTTGAAAAGCAGGGATGTAGGCTTAGTACCCATTTCTGGAGCACTATATGGCAGCAGTTTTGCAGGAATATTATCCATTTGCAAGAGCACTAGATGGCAGAACCATTTCCTGCAATATAGTGCTTCAGATGCTACCTAGGTATCTCTTCAACATGGAATATCATAGGAACGAAGCAAATTTTATAATAGAAGTAAATTGGAAACTTTAAAAAAAAAATGATGTGCTCTGTCTGAATTACAAAATAACATTTTGGGTTTCATATCCCTTTTTAATGTTTTTATGGAATGATTTTTGATTTTGAAATGATGAAACAATAATTGCACTGTTAAACAAAGACAAATCTAATGAAAAGTGTTTTTTTTCACATAGGTTAATGGCAAATTTGTTATTCACATGATTTTCATTGTACAGCTGATGGAAAGTGATAGGAGAAGTCTTAGTATACTGTACCTAGTAATAATCATTAGTTTAAAGGGCCATAAATCCCTCAATTTCTTTCCTGATTCAGATAAAGTGTTACATTTGAAAAAAACTTTACTTCTACTATCAAATTTGTTTTGTTCTTTTTGTATTCTTTGTTGAATAGCAGGTAGAAAGGTTTAGGAGAGTGCACGTGACTAGAGCAATATGACATCAGTTTTATAACTGTTATAAATTTGAAAGAGCACTAGGTAACAGCGTGTTTCCTGCCATGTAGTCCTCCAGAAATGTGCACACTACCTACCAAGGTATCTCTTCAACAAAGAATACTATAAGAACAAAGTAAATTTGATAATAGAAGTACATTTGAAAGTTGTTGTTTTTTTTATGCAAAGTGTTGTTGCATTGTCTTTGTACTATGCATTTTTTTTAAATTAAGTAATTCCACTGTATTTAATTGGCTTTTAAATATCTGTTATATGTCCTAGAGGTAGCGCTTAAAGCACGGACTAAAATGTAAAGTAATGTCGGCAATAGATAAAATTAGGTCAAATTTATAATAATAATATATTTATTGTGGCAGATAATATAAAAAACATAGGCTAATTAAAGGGACAGTCTACACCCGTATTAACCGTCGCTTATACTTTCTATTTAGTGCTGATAGTTTTAACTCACCTGCTCTACCCTTCATGTTTTGAATCACACACCGACATCTCCGAAAATCAAAGTTTATTTGCACTCGTTATAAATGGCCGCCAAACTCCGCCCATTCACTTCTCCTTCTACCTTTTTCTCCCCTTCTCTATCAAATTCATACTCGTGCACGGTCAGTCACCTACGTCACATGTGTGTAAATACGCATGCTCCAATATACACAAGTGACGTGAATGCAGTCCGTCTGTGCTGCTCGTTTCAAATTCCCCACATTGGGCGCGATCCGATATGCAGCGTTTGCGGCGCAAGCAGCGAGGGAACCCCCGCTGCCCGCAGTTTCAGCTCGCAACTCGAGCTATCCTATATACGGCGCCGTCAGATGCTAAAGTGCCGTAAGTCTGATAAAGCAGCGATGTCCAGAAATCTGCGTAAGTACAAATTTCTGGAGTCGCCATTGACTTACGGCACTGTAAAAACTGCCGGCGCCTACAAAACCTGACTAAAGTATGAAATCACCCGCACTGTCTAACACGCCTCCCAAACATAGCCCGACACGTCTAACCCTCTATCCGCTATCCCCCCTCACTATCCTAACAATAAAAAAAGTTATTAACCCCTAAACCGCCGCTCCAGGACCCCGCCGCCAGCTATATTAAATCTATAACCCCCTAATGTGAGCCCATACACCGCCGCCATCTATTTTAAAATTATTAACCCCTAATTTAATCCCCCTACCCTGCCGCCAGCTATATTAAATTATTCAACCCCTAAAATACTAAACTATCTCTATCACTAAACCTAAGTCTAACCCTACAAATAGCCCTGAAAAGGGCTTTTTGCGTGGCATTACCCCAAAGTAAACTGCTCTATTGCCAGCCCTTAAAATGGCTTTTTGCGGGGCATGCCTCCAAGAAAACTGCTCTTTTACCAGCCCTTAAAAGGACTTTTGGCGGGGCTTTGTCACAAAGTAAACTGCTCTTTTGCATCTAATCTAAATCCCCCTACACCGCGGCCACCTATAATAAATGTATTAACCCCTAATCTAATCCCCCTACACCACCGCCGCCGCCTATATTAAACACATTAACCCCTAATCTAATCCCCCTACACCGCCGCCAGCTATATTAACCCTAATTATATTAGGGTTAATATAGTTATTATATATATTAACTATATTAACCCTAATTATATTAGGGTTAATATAGTTATTTTATATATATATATATATATATATATATATATATATATATATATATATATATATATATATATATATATATATATATATATATATATATATATATATATATATATATATATATATATTAAGTATAATAACCCTATCTAACTCTAACACCCCTAACTAAACTCTTATTAAAATAAATCTAATATTAATATTATTAATTAAAATATTCCTATTTAAATCTAAATACTTACCTATAAAATAAACCCTAAGATAGCTACAATGTAATTAATAATTACATTGTAGCTATTTTAGGGTTTATATTTATTTTACTGGTAACTTGGTATTTATTTTAACTAGGTACAATAGCTATTAAATAGTTAATAACTATTTAATAGCTACCTAGTTAAAATAATTACCAATTTACCTGTAAAATAAATCCTAACCTAAGTTACAAATACTCCTACACTATCAATAAATTAAATAAACTACAAATATCTAAACTAAAATACAATTAAATAAACTAAACTAAATTACAAAAAATAAAAAAAGATTACAAGATTTTTAAGCTAATTACACCTAAAATAATAAAGCCCCCAAAATAAAAAAAATTCCCTGCCCTATTCCAAATTTAAAAAGTTCAAAGCTCTTTTACCTTTCCAGCCCTTAAAAGGGCCTTTTGCGGGGCATGCCCCAAAGAAAACTGCTCTTTTGCCTGAAAAAAAAATACACAATACCACCCCCTAACATTACAACCCACCACCCACATACCCCTAATCTAACCCAAACCCCCCTTAAATAAACCTAACACTACCCCCCTGAAGATCTCCCTACCTTGTATTCACCCAGCTGGGCAGAACTCTTCATCCGATCTGGGCGATGTCTTCAATCAAGCAGCAGAGAGTCCTCTTCCAGCCGGTGATGTCTTCCAGCAAAGCGGCATCTTCAATCTTCTTTCTTCGCTCCTCCGCCGCGGAGCATCCATCCGGCATGACGACTTCCCGACGAATGAGGTTCCTTTAAATGACGTCATCCAAGATGGCGTCCGTCGAATTCCGATTGGCTGATGGGATTCTATCAGCCAATCGGAATTAAGGTAGAAAAATCTGATTGGCTGGTTCAATCCGATTGGCTGATCCAATCAGATTGAATCAGCCAATCAGATTCAAGTTCAATCTGATTGGATCAGCCAATCGGATTGAACCAGCCAATCAGATTTTTCTACCTTAATTCCGATTGGCTGATAGAATCCCATCAGCCAATCGGAATTTGACGGACGCCATCTTGGATGACGTCCTTTAAATGAACCTCATTCGTCGGGAAGTCTTCGTGCCGGATGGATGCTCCGCGGCGGAGGAGCGAAGAAAGAAGACTGAAGATGCCGCTTTGCTGGAAGACATCACCGGCTGGAAGAAGACTCTCTGCCGCTTGCTTGAAGACATCGCCGGATGGAAGAAGACTCTCTGCAGCTTGATTGAAGACATCGCCCGGATCGGATGAAGAGTTCTGCCCGGCTGGGTGAATACAAGGTAGGGAGATCTTCAGGGGGGTAGTGTTAGGTTTATTTAAGGGGCGTTTGGGTTAGATTAGGGGTATGTGGGTGGTGGGTTGTAATGTTGGGGGGTGGTATTGTGTTTTTTTTTTCAGGCAAAAGAGCAGTTTTCTTTGGGGCATGCCCCGCAAAAGGCCCTTTTAAGGGCTGGTAAGGTAAAAGAGCTTTGAACTTTTTTAATTTAGAATAGGGCAGGGAAATTTTTTTATTTTGGGGGCTTTATTATTTTATTAGGGGGCTTAGAATAGATGTAATTAGCTTAAAAATCTTGTAATCTTTTTTTTATTTTTTGTAATTTAGTGTTTTTTTTGTAATTTAGTTTATTTAATTTAATTGTATTTTAGTTTAGATATTTGTAATTTATTTAATTTATTTATAGTGTAGGTGTATTTGTAACTTAGGTTAGGATTTATTTTACAGGTAAATTGGTAATTATTTTAACTAGGTAGCTATTAAATAGTTATTAACTATTTAATAGCTATTGTACCTAGTTAAAATAAATACCAAGTGGGGGGGCGGAGCCAACTACCTAAATGGCCGGTCGCATGTTGTAAGAGCTCTGACTCTAAATTTTGAACTTTGGAGTTATACCATGATCTAAGGTGTGATTTTACTGCAAGACAGGGATCATCTACATGTTTTATCCATAACGCTTCTTGCTAATCAAGCCTGGGCGCCTACATACTTAATTTAACCCTGACTTAAGCCTTGCAGTGTGGCCCAGAAGATACTGTCTGATGGCGCAGGTGTTGAAAATTTTGCAGCGGTGCCGGTGAAGCTGGCAGTTTATTTGAGTCGCATAACAGCTTTTAAATGTACCCAGCTTATTGAACTGGTCTGTTGAGACAGCCTCAGAAGCCATATCATTAGCAGCACTGCTGGTCTCCCTGCAGGAAAAAAGAAGGCATGTAAAATCTGTATATCCAAGATGGCGGCGGCCGCGGATTGGGAGGTAATAGCTCTGAGCTACATCGAGGCCTCCTACCGGTTTCTAGAAACTCAGCTGTCCAGGATCTCTGCTAAACCAACCTCTGCGTATGTTACCCCTACTCTGGTGGGTCCTGGACAGGAAATATTTAAATCGAGAGGCGGCTTGTTTAACGCAGATGCCGATACTAATGACTCCAGGGCGGAGGCTCCGCTTTATAATATTGAGCCGCATCAGAAGACTCAGGTCCGAAGATGGAAGAATGTGAGTTGCCGCGGGCCCTGCCTACCGCTTGCTTTCGCACCATCTCTGATAGCCGAGAAAGAGTTAGCTATTACTTCACAGGCGACAAGACAACCAGCTGCCGCCGGCAAAGAGATTTTGTCTTCCAATTCATGGCGCTTCAAGATTTACAAGCTGGTGAGGATCAGTCAAGGACTACAGCATCATAAATGTAACAGACCATTAGTGCACTGTACTTTTCCCAATAGCTTTCCCACATCTAGTATTATTAACATTGCAAACAGGAACGATGGTGTGGGTTAGTGGACATGGCTATACCTTATAATGGCGGCCCGGCTTGCAGTTTCTGGAGCTGAGCAGCTGTTCATATATTGCAGCTGCGGGGACTTGCATCTCTGCTTTCGCCCCTTAAGCCCTCAGGAGCTGACCCATAGTATAACACCATTTCCTTGTGGTTTCAAGATGTCTTAAAAGATTATTGCTATAAGTTTACAGGACTGCTCTCCCTTTTCACTGGCTAGACATGAATATAATGTTTGGCAGTGGGTTTATATATCCTGGTCGTTATTGTAATCTATAAATATGCTTTGCTCTGTTATCACACTCGCTAATTAAGTTATTCTATGTGATGCAAACAATATTTGTAAACGCTAGTGACAGATAGGGATGAGAAGGCTTTTCTAACACAGGGTCCAACACCTTTTCCATATAGTGCAGTTTTATGTCTCAGGTGCCCACAGCGTATCTGCGCCTATGAGGATACTGATGGCAATTAAATGTAATATTATCCCAATGCACTCCCGTGTATATTTTAGTACCACTAGTTTTCCACCCCTTCTAGCTAAACAGAATTTAAACATTTTTACATTCTTTATATATGCTTAGTCTAGATTGAGTCTGTTTACATGACATCTTGCTGCCAGCGGCCGGGGCAGCGTGATGCCTATATGGTACAAATAAATAGTCTCATAGCATAGTTTTGAACATAGTTTCACACCATAATGTAAATTGCTGTATGTAGTTATTGCTCTTATCCTCTGTTTCATGTTAAAGTTATGTACATGTTTTCAGTATTCTGCCTACAATTGTTGTATAAAAGTGACTAATCCAGTGGTCTCACTGCCAATCTTGTTTGGGAGTACAAGCGGAGGCGCTGCAACTGTATCACTTCCTAATATCTACCTTACAGGAGGACCTTCAGTACTCCAGGATGACCTGTTTCCTAACGCAGGCTGGACCTGCGATTGTAATTAGATGTACAATTTCTCATCCCTATATTTAGCTCTAGTTATGCATCCTCCCTGCTACCCATACAATATTGGACCCTCAGGTTTTAGCGAACTGAATATAACCTGCACTCATATTCAATAAGTCTACCGTATAGATGTAATGCTTAGCTCTATTGCAATTTGCTTATTCTAAGTCAGGATACAATGGCTTTTCTCACCCTTTTTTTTAGCATTGTGCGATTAACTGTTATGTCTCACTTAATACTTAACCTCCCACCTCCTCCCCGCCCTCATATAAATATACCCCCCCCTTTTTTTCTTGGGGAGGGATAACTACGCGGTCTCTCTTACCTATACCGCAACCTAAATATCCTATCATACTCAGTCTCCATACTATATCAACCTCCTTCATTAGAAGGACTAACTATGTGGTTTTTCCCATTTGCTACATAACATTTTTCTTTTCCATTATTACTAGCCTTATTACAGTCTCTAAGCCCATATAAACATTTGCATATTTCATACCTTATCTATATGCTAGAAGAGAATCCCTTTTGTACAGCATTTCCCATCCTATAGGGCCCAAGGCCCCATGGTTACTACCATGTTATTACTACTTATATTTAGAGAAAAAGTTAGAAAGAGGTTCTCCATTTGGGGTCCTTGAGTGACCCTGTCGCATCACTGCCTACCTACTTTATACTATGTGGACAGTGCATTTAATACGTACTTTGTCGTATTTTTTTTTTTTTTTGTACTGTATTTCTGAGCGATTTCTTTAGGCAGTGTACACTGTGTTATGTATTTTCCTTGTTATTACGTGTTAACATTTACTGTTTGTATACATGAAAAAGAACCTCAATAAAAATTTATTTAAAAAAAAATAAAAAAATAAAATATAAATAATAGGATACCAAACCAGCGCAAAATTCAGCGTCGCCGGCATTTGCGGGCGACGCTGCATATCGGATCGGGCCCCAGAGCGGTAAAAAAATAAAGCTAAACTTTGGTTCCGAATACTTGGTTCCCACTGACATTGCGCATGCGCGAAACAATTAATGCGCGCTACAGGGTTTTGATCGGTGAGCAATTTTCTATTGGACTATTGAAAATAAGAGAATGGGTGACGTATTGGGTGGGCGGATCGGAGCGGCCATATCTAACGGTCATATTATAACTTTTCATTGAGCATAACTCGGGATGTGTACAAGACTCGATACAGTTGCAGGGGTGAGCAAAATACATTGTGACATTATCTAACAGATGGATTGCGGTTGTTCTAAGTGTAGACTGTCCCTTTAATAAGGGTCGTATCGCTGTAGCAAATAAAATCACTTCTGCAAAATGCAAATGATGGCATAAATTATTCAAAATATCGTCAAGAATATAATATTTCTAAAAACAATTATTCTCACACTGGTGTGTTTAGACCATCTGATATGCCTAGGTGAGTATGCGCAAAAAGAAAAATGTCCACCGAACAACAAACACAGAGCAGGAATTTAAATAGTCAATTAATGCATTTCAGCTGTTCTCGGTTATTTTAACGGTTGATACAGTGTACCTTGCACCTCAAACCGAGGTGTATAAGTAAATGTTACAATGTTGCTCGTCACGGCGGTCCTGTCCGCGTCTAGAAGGAGAAATGGTTGCGATTCCTGACGGTATGCCGAGAGGAGCTACATCTGAATCATGAAAGAAAAATGTTGCGTTTCATGTCCCTTTAAGTAAGATAATACTATATTTCCCAGATATAGCAGTCTAATTTTTTGTATTGCATTGTTTTGCTTTCAGGGACAGGGGTGCACTTTTAACACCAACACAACCTTCAGAAGCTGGCAGCCCCTGCACATTGTCATTGAGTTGTGTTTTACAAAAAAAAGATCGGATACTGAGTCTTAGTATCTACAGCCAAGCAAGAACTATTGAAGTTTACAGTGTGGTGGGGCAGGATGAGGAGTATTTGGGTACTAGCAGGGGAGAAAGGTTTTCTATATGCGAGAAGGATATTTCTGTTACATTGTACAAAACATGTCTCAAGTTGGAAACTCCAGTACTATCATGCAAAATTAAGGTGAGTGTTTTCATTATAAAGTTTACTGCTTTCATGTGTTAAAGGAACAGTCTAGTCAAAATTAAACTTTCATGATTCTGATAGGGCATGCAATTTTAAACAAAATTCTAATTTACTTTTATCATCAAATTTGCTTTGCTCTCTTGGTATTCTTTGTGGAAAGCTAAACCTAGGTAGGCTCATATGCTAATTTCTAAGCCGTTGAAATGCCTCTTATCTCAGTGCATTTTAACAGTTTTTGACAGTTAGACACTGCTAGTTCATGTGTTTAATTTAGATAACATTGTGCTCACTCCCATGGAGTTATTTAAGAGTCAACACTGGCTAAAATGCAAGTCTGTCAAAAGAACTGTGATAGGGGGGCAGTCTGCAGAGGTTTTTGATACAAGGTAATCACAGAGATAAAAAGTATATTAATATAACTTTGTTGGTATTCAAAACAGGGGAATGGGTAATATAGGGATAATCAATCTTTTTAAACAATTACAATTCTGGAGTAGACGGTTCCTTTTTTTATCTTGCTTGATGTCACTTGTATGTTGCTTTCAGAAAGTCAAAGACAACACAGAACTGTGTTGAGAAAAAGATAATATAATTGAAATGGACATTGAACCCTCATAAATCATAATATGTATTCAAGTCAACAGGCTGCATTTACTTGAAAATAGTTTATTAAATAGACATTTCTTTGCATTTTAAAGATAGTGTTCCAAAATATATATTTTTTATGGATCTGTGCTGAATACAAATACATTTATTTTGCACTGTTACTTTCAATATGATCTATTTAAAACCACTTTAATTTATGTTTTGTGTGCAAAAATATGTTAATGTTTGAGTGTGGCTTTTTAATATGTGCTATATAATTGCTAATTATAAAATAAAAATGAGTGTCAGTATAATATAACGTGGCTTCCATCCAGTTTGACATTTAATGACCACCCCTTGATATAAACATTTTGAGCACTCTTGATCTGATGCATTAAACTGAGCACTTCACAGTGCACAAGTGATTGCTTCAAAGTGTTGGCTTAAAGGGACAATTTCATACACCTCCCTCTAGTTATGGGTGTTGCCATTTTGGAACCTAGGTTTCGCTGCAGCTATCTGAAGGAGAGTTGCTGCACGTGTGCAAACAGGTCAACCCTGGAATATAGTGAAAGCCAAACGTCAACATTATGGCAGCCATGACTAGATTGAGGCAGGGAATAACCTCAATACTATGCGTATACAATATATTTATTGTATAATGCCCCTTTAACATTGATACTATTCTCAGAGTGATATAAGTGTTTATTGCTGTACAAATCTTACATTTTGTTTATTTTATCAGAATTCCATCCACTAAACTGCACTGTTTTTGTTTTAATCTGCAGCGGTGTTATTCCTTTGTGTGGATATTTTCAGTTGTGTCAAATATTTTGAGATAAAGAGCAGTTCAGATTTTTTTTCCTGGCTTGCAGGGCTGGTGAACACATTTTAGAACTTCCATTAATTAAAACAAGAACACCTCTTGCTATATATATATATATATATATATATATATATATATATATATATATATATATATATATATATATATATATATATATATAATCATTTTAAATGAGCAAGATAAGTGCTACAAACCTATGTATATTTACAGCCCCTGAAACATATAAATTGGACCCACACAAAGTGCAGTGAAGAGGAGAACTTGTGTGTGTTGCAGATGAGGAAGTGTAGCGGAGTAGTGCAATCTGGGGAGTGTGGGGACCAGATTGAAAGCACTAGACGTTATAGCCCTATGCCTAAAGTTGGATATTCACATTTATCTTTGTTTTGATTTCCTCTCATGCATATCCTATGGTTTGTTTTTTATGTTAATCAGCTTCTCTCCCTTGGTGGGAAAAATTCTGTCTTCTTGAGCAAGATTTCCGTGCAGGTGACACTAGTCCACGAAAGGGCTCCCCAGCCTTCCCCAATGCTGAACTCTTCTATTAATATGGATCGAGTGCAGAGTATAATGGACAGCATGGGCGGCAAACTTTCACCTGGTGCAGAACAGCTGATGAGTATGGTGCGCTCTCAGCAGAAGGTGAGTGTAATTAACTTGATTGTAACACACCTGCATGTTCCATAGGGATTTAAAGAGAGATACAGGTTACAACAGGGTTATAGTTTTGGGACTAGTATGGACATGAGCCAAGGTTCACTGAGGAAACTGCTGGGCATGAATTAGGGAGAGGCAGGAATGATCAAAATCAGTCTTATTATAGCCCTTGTGACTTTAAGGGGCTATTGGATACATTGTAAGGTATAAGGAAAAAAATAAGATTAGTTACCAATCAGTGGTCTGGATTCCAATCCATCTGAATGGTCTTTCCAGTATATTAAAGGGTCGTTAAACACTTTGAGATGGTAATATCGAATGATAAACTGTATATATAAAAAATATCTCTGCAATATTCTTGCATCATATATTTTGTCCCCTTTTACTGTAATTCCATTTTGAAATTGCAAGCTTTTAAGTTCCTGTTAGAAATGAAAGTGCAGAACACATCAGAGAAAGAAACCTAAGTTACAAGATGGCAGCTCCCATTGCTTTATAGACCCTAAAAGTTTATACTTATTTTGTCAATATTTAAACATGTAATGCAACTTTAAGAAAATAAATCTACATTTTATTATTAGATTAATCTTTTCTTTAAATGCATCTTTCTATCTAGCATTTATTTATTGTTTACTGTCCCTTTAAATGGTTTACCACAGAGTCTAAACTAATGCAATTTATTTGCCAACCCCACAATAACCCATATCGCTAAACTTTTTCTAATCCACTTGACCCAGTAAGCAGCCCCTATTACTTGCTTTTTATCACAGGATTTACATAACAACTTGTTGAAAACATTTTGCATCTGATTCTTGACCATTTGCGTAGTTTTTTGTTAAGGTTGTTGCAGATGCTCATTTCACGCTTATATCTCTTTATTTAGTAAAACGTGAAATAAAAATAAAGCTCAAATCACATTTTTAAACTTTGGAACATGAACCCTATTTAAATATAATAATGTAACTGTCCATTTATGATTGCATTCATGTATTTGGGGGATACAATTGTAATTATAAAATTAATGAACACTACATGAAATTATGTATTGCACAAGTCCTGAATTAACTTTCTGGGTTAAATGAAAGAAATGCATTCAAATATATTAGGTATTCCTCATCCGTATCAAATTAATTGAGAGAACCCATTTGCAAGTCTTATGTTTTAATTTCTTTTTTTGTGTGTGTTTTACTGCTCTGGAGCAAAAAAAAAATTACGTAAACCCCTAAATACTGGAAAAAAAAAATTCCTTATCGATTCCGGGATTTCTGTCTAACTGTTTGGAATAACTTATATATAAAACTCAACAAAAACACCCGAGCATTTTTTTTTTTTTTTACTGATGTTTGTCAAAAAAGATTAAATAAATGATTAAAAGGACAGTATTCACCAATTTTGCATGTAATAGACGCTACTATCAAGAATAATATACACAGATACTGATATAAAAATCCAGTATAAAACCGTTTAAAAACTCACTTAGAAGCTTCCAGTTTAGCTCTGTTTAAAAGGTTACTGGAACACCCACTGCAAGTGGGAAATATCAGACACTCCCCCTCCCCCCTCCTTTACATATGAAAAGACCCTTTACACAAACAGAAGCAAGCTGGAGTAGGTATTCTCCTAAAACTTTGGGGCTTGATTAGGAATCTTAAAATCAGAGCAATGCTATTTAAAAATAAGCAAAACTATCAATTTAAAAAAAAACTAAAACTTTATGAGCTATATAAATATATCAGATACAAAACATGTATGCAAAGAAAAAACGAGTGTATAATGTCCCTTTAATTTGTGTTTTCCCTCTTTAGCATCAGGCTCCCTTTGGAGCTCATTTACTGCAGCTTTTTGGAGGGCTTGATCGAGCGGTTGACCGTGAGCTGCAGAAAGAGAGGGTTCCAGACATGACCACCAAAGCTCTTGATATTGCTGATGGAACTTCGCAAAGTCAGATACAATTAAATTCTAGTGCATCCCCTCAAAATCATGGCACCCCAGACTGTGACCTGAAGACCGTGTTTTCTTCATTCTTGCACAAGCAAATGAATACCATGGCTTATGCACCAAATCACAACTCCTTACCTCAGCTGCTACAGAATCTGCATTTAGAAAAGGACTTTCCTCTGAGAAAGGAAAGAGAAAATGGCGCAGAGTCTTATCAGACATCAAGGTGAGACACACAGTGACCTAATGTTTAAACACACACACTTATAATTTAGTGCAGTGTTTATCAAGGTATTAACTAGTTCTGTATTTCATTTTGCAGGGAGGAAAATATGGTTGGCACATTGGAGAAGCTCATGTCTGTACACATGGAACGTATGGAGAGGACTCTTATGGATCACATTGATCAGAAAATGAAAAGTCTCCAGGATCATCTTGATTCACGACTGAATTTTATTATAAATGCCATACATAGCAGTTCCTCTGGGTCTTTATCTTTAACCACTGCGGAGAATCTTACCAATAAGCTTTCTGACCATAAAGGGGAGGAACATCCTTACTGTAATGGACTTCCCAGCAACTGCTTCTCTGATCTGTCTACTTTATCCTAAAAAGATGTTTACATTTTCTTCTGCTTCCGGTGACTTACGGAGGTGACATCAGACTTGGAGCAACTACTTTCTTCTGTCTTTCGTTTTTCCTCTCCTCATGTTCTGAACTTCAGCATTGGAAGGTATCACCACAGTTCTGTGTATAATAAAATGTGCTGCCCAGGGTTATTATACGGCTAAACAAAGTGCTCTAGATCAGCTGAGCACTTTATCTCAGTTATCAGTAAAGGTTAAAAAGCATTGGTTAAAGGGATACAAAACCCAATTTTCTTTCTTTCATGATTCAGATAGAGCAGGCAATTTTAAGCAACTTTGTCATTTACTCCTATTATCAAATTTTCTTCATTCTCTTGCTATCTTTATTTAAAAAGCAGGAATGTAAAGCGTAGGAGATAGCAAGAGAACGAAGAAAGTTTGATAATAGGAGTAAATGAGAAAGTTGCTTAAAATTGCTTGCTCTATCTGAATCATTAAAGATAAAATTTAGGTTTCGTATCCCTTTAAGCGACCCACATCCGGGAAGTCCTCTGCTGTTTACACTATTGACAGGACCTAACATGCCAAGTGTGATATTACACTATAGTTAATCTGAAGTATACAGCTCAGTGCAGCTGAATTATTTTAGTCATATTAGTCTGTCATTGTTCACTTTTTTGGGGATATTTTTCAAGCACTACAGGCCATCAATGTGGATAGTATTAACCAAGATAAGAAAATGTGAATTTAAAAAAAAATATTCAATTTTAAAACTAATTCTATATTAAGAAATAGCTTCTTATTTTAAAACAAAATGTGTATTTGGTGTTTTAGGGCTAAAAGAATGTTTTCAAATAAATTCTATGATGATGGATATTTACCTTCGGTATTGCATCAGCTGTAGACCACTGAAGAATTTAAAGCCTAATTAATTTGCATTTAAAGGAACAGTCTAATAAACAAATGTTTATTATTTAAAAAGATAGACAATCCCTTTATTACCCATTCTCCAGTTTTGCATAACCAACACAGTTATATTAATATACTTTTTACCTCTGTGATTACCTTGTATCTAAGCCTCTTCTGACAGCCTCCTTATCACATGGCTATTTATTTATTATCTATTGACTTGCATTTTAGCCAATTAGTTCAGTGTCAGCCACAACTCCACAGGCGTGAACACAATGTTATCTTTATGGCCCACGTGAACTAGCAGTCTCCTGTTGTGAAAAACTAATAAAAAAGCATGTGATAAGAGGCTGTCTGTAGTGGCTTAGAAACAGGCAGCAATTTAGAGGTCTAAATGGTATAAAGTATATTAATATAACAATGTTGGTTGTGCAAAGCTAGGGAATGGGTAGTAAAGGTGTCTTCTATCTTTTTAAACAATTACAATTTTGGTGTAGACTGTCCCTTTAAATTATAACATGGGTTGAGATTTTTTTTTAAAGAGTTGGTGATATAATTAAAAACTTAGCAGCAGTAAGAATTCACATAAGGAGCAACATCTTAAAAGACCTCCTCAGTGTTATATTTATTTTTAAAATCTAACAAGTAGACCTATTTACTGTTTTAAATAGCATGTTATAACTGTAATTGACCGTAAACCGTATTTATGTCATGCATTTTCTGCTACGGTTTGTAGTTGGTTAATACAAATGAGCATATAGCCGCAGTTTATTTTTGTATTCTGTTCCTTTTGAAGAAAATGTTTAAAAATTATATTCTTTAAACCTCTATCTTAAATTCTGCAGTATATAGTATGGTGCCGTTGTTACATCCTCCTTGCACTACGCTACCTTAAAGGAACAAAAAACTCATAGGGTAACAATTTTTTTTTAAAGCTTTCCAATTTACTTTTATTGCCAAATTTGCTTTGTTCTTCGTATCCTTTGTTGTAAAGCTGTCAGAGCGTGCATGGGATTTGAAAAATATATGGCTGCTGTTTTATTACTGTTAAAGGGACACTGAACCCACATTTTTTCTTTAGTGATTCAGATAGAGCATGACATTTTAAGCAACTTTCTAATTTACTCCTATTATCAAATTATCTTCATTCTCTTGGTATCTTTATTTGAAATGCAAGAATGTCAGTTTAGATGCCGGCCCATTTTTGGTGAACAACCTGGGTTATCCTTGCTGATTGGTGGATAAATTCATCTACCAATAAAAAAGTCCTGAACTAAAAAAAAAGCTTAGATGCCTTCTTTTTCAAATAAAGATAGCAAGATAAAGGGAAAAAATGATAATAGGAGTAAATTAGAAAGTTGCTTAAAATTGCATACTCTATCTGAATCACGAAAGAAAAAAATTGGGTTCAGTGTCCCTTTAAATATTTGCAAGAACACTAGGTGGCAGCAGTGTGTCCTGTCATGTACAGAAATGTGCACACTACCTACCCAGGTATCTCTTCATCGCCAATACCAAGAGAACAAAGTAAATTTGATCATATAAGTAAATTGGAAACTTTTTCTTTAAAAGTGTATACTGATTCACAAAAGAGAAATGATGGGTTTATGTTCCTTTAAATGGACTTGGAAGTTATGTATAAAGTTTTTAAAGCACTACTTCTTGTCCAGTATATAAAAGCTGTTGTTGTTTTATTTTAAATGTGTGTCAGGTTTGCTTATTTTAAAATATTTTTTTATATTTTTGTATTGAGCTTCTATTCCCCCGACATTTCTGATTTTTCCTGAAGTAAAGGGACAGTAAGCCCAGTGAGATTTGTATATAAAATATTTAGTTGTGAACAATAAGAAACCTTTGCAGTTTAATTTTGTTATTTATTATGGCCCCTTTTCATGCAATTTTGCTCTGAAAATTGTGGATTTCCTCATTCTCAGATCTATAAATGCACCCTGCTGACTTGCTAACCCTGCAACATATTTTTTAACTGTCTCTAGCTGACAACAACTGCAAAACAGTTCACTAACATAAGTTAGCCTTGGCTCCTCCAAATCATGCAAGTGTTGAGTGGAGTTTTGGTTGCAGCAAAACAATAATTGTTTTACAAGTTTAGACTTTGCAGATATGTTATTCCATAGCAGACAACAGAAATATACTGTAATTGCAAGGTTTTTACTGTTCTATAAACCCATTATATTCTATTGGAGCAGATTCCTAGCTTCTTTTTACTGTGGGGAATGAATCTGAAGCCCTGTTAAAGGGACACTCAGGTTAAATTAAATTTTCATCATTCAGATACAGCATGTAATTTTAAACAACTTTCCAATTTACTTCCATTAAAAAAAATGTGCACAGTCATTTATATTTACACTTTTTGAGTCGCCAGATCCTACTGAGCATGTGCAAGAATTCAAAGACTATACGTATATGCATTTGTGATTGGCTGATTGCTATCACATGGTACAAGGGGAGTGGAAATATACATAACTTTGAAATGTGTTATAAAAAAAACTGCTACTCATATGAAGTTCAGACTAAGTGCTATTGCATTGTCTTGTTATCTTGCATTTGTTGATTATGCAAATCTTATGTGTTGACTGGTCCTTTAAGAATGTGTACAAGGCTTTAAGGCTGAAGTCATTTGCTCATACTTAGCAGATCTCCAGTATTTCTTGTGGTAATAAGCAAACCGGAGCATCCTTCCATAGACTAAAACTATGGGCACCTATAGAATTTATGCACCAGACTGAAGGTAATGTTTAAACTTTATGCATTTCCTCTATGTACCTCTGAGCACCTGTCCCACAAACAGATGGGACGCGCATGATAGCATCTCTGTTTGGTACTGATTGATCACACTTTATATTGTAATTTAGTTTGTTTTCATCTGGTTTGAAAATAAAATTCTACTTCCTACAAGACTGCAGAGGTTAAGCAGATCAGCCCTTACAGCCTATGTCTAATGCACAACAAAAATATTCAAATATATCACATTGATTGATTGAATTTACACCTTATAAGATGACATTTATTTGTATTCCTCCATAAAATAATACATAATAGCTCTAAATCTGACACCCTGACAATAGCTTAACACACTTAAAATGAAATGTTTTATATTCTCTTTGGGATAGAGGGTGGGGAAATAAATGTATGTATTTTTATTATAGGATCTTGTTATTTTGAAATTCTTAAATACATTGCCATGACAGTTAGTAAAGAACCAATAAAATATTGTTACTGAAATGAATATATATTGTGTGTTAAATGTCACCTTATCTTGTACTGTTACTATATAGCATATCTGACAAATACTTGAAAACTTGTTTCATGCCATTAAATTAAAAATCAAAATTGAAAATGGGATAAAAAATTTGTATCAGACATTTTCTTGTTGTCTATAATTTAGCTACATAAATAATATATATCATGCACTGTTAGACTGAAGTACTTTGGGTTTCAATGAGGCGTGCTTAGTTATATAGATTAACTGTGCCGATATTTTTATGAATAATTTAATCTAGTATATTTCTGTCACAGCCCAGCTAAAAGAGGAAATGAAGGGGGGTGGAGGAACAGAAGATACCAAATAGGATTACAAATATTTTATTATAAAATATATACACTTAATAATTGTGCAATGTTGCTTATACAGTAATATATTTTTCACTGCAACATTCTTAAAGTCTGAAATGTACCATCACTTTAACCCTTCTTCAGAGGCTGTGCATGGGACTTCTTTTTTAGCATTTGAGTGCATACATTTCCTCCTCTTTGCAATAGTAGATTAATGTTTATAATATTGTCAGATTTCTCTGGGTAAGTATATCAGTTCATCAAACATATCAGCCAACCAGAACACATCCACCCTTATGTTTACATTGTATCCAGTAATATGGCATATACTTATTAGGTGACTAATGTTAACTGTACCAATTTGTAATAATAATTCTATTCTGCAATACTGTTGGGATCCAGATTAATTTTTCTAGATTTCAGAAAAGCATTTGACGCTGTCCAACACAACAAATTAATTCACAAACTGTATCTCCTTGGTCTAGACTTAGAAATTGTAAACTGTTTAGAATGCTGGCTTAATGGGACAGTATACACCATTTTCATAAAACTGCATGTAATAGACACTAATATAAAGAAGAATATGCACAGATACTGATCTAAAAATTCAGTATAAAACCTTTTAAAAACTTAGAAGCTCCCAGTTTAGCACTGTTGATGAGGTAGTATGGGACACCCACTGAAAGGGGCTGGGTAAACAAAAATCAGACCCCCCCCCTCCCCCGCATATGAAAAGACAGATAACATAAACAGGAATCTGTATACGCATCTGGCACTGTGGGGCTTGGCTAGGAGTCTGAAAATCAGCACAATGTTCTTAAAAATAAGTAAAACTATACATTTTTTTAAAAAAATGGAGGTTTGGATAAATGACGGATCTAAAGTTTATTACTACAAATTGCAAATTTATGCATTTAGAAAAGAAAAATGCAAATGTTAATTACAGACTCAATGACACTTTACTGACTGTTACATATGAGGAACGGGACTTGGGAATTATTGTTTCAGGTAATTTAACATTTAGTAAACGTATGTATGTATGGGGTACTTGTAAAGCGCAGCTAATCCCCCGTAAGGGTCTCAAGGCGCTGCTCATTTTATCAACCTCGGGAGGTTGAAAATTTGAGTGGACCTCACTGGGGATCGAACCTGCAACCCTTGGGTTGCTACAGAGCTCAGCCACAGTGCCTCAACATGCTAACCTATCCATATTTAATAAAAGGCCAGGTATGTTTGTCAGATGCAGTCATGCACAGTAGAGACGAGGACAAACATACCTGGCCTTTAGGATCAACTTCAGATCAGATCGGCCGTTGCGGGGTGGGTGGGCGTGGTGAGGGGGCGTGGCCAGGAGGAGTGCCGTGATGGGGGCGTGACCGGTCCAGGAATGGGCGTGGCGGTTCAGGAGTGCGCGTGGCCTGAGTGCGACAAAGAGTAGGGAGAGATAGAGAGAGCAAAAGAGGGGGCAAAATAGAGGGGGGGAGAGAGCTAAAGAGAGGGGGGAGAGAAAGAGAGCTAAAGGGGGGGGGAGAGAGTTAAAGAGAGAGGGGAGAAAGCAAAAGAGAGGGGAGAGAGAGCAAAATAGAGGGGGAGAGAGAGAGCAAATGAGAGGGGGAGAGAGAGCAAATGAGAGGGGGAGAGAGAGCAAAAGAGAGGGGGAGAGAGAGCAAAAGAGAGGGGAGAGAGAGCAAAAGAGAGGGGAGAGAGAGCAAAAGAGAGGGGAGAGAGCAAAAGAGAGGGGAGAGAGCAAAAGAGAGGGGAGAGAGCAAAAGAGAGGGGAGAGAGCAAAAGAGAGGGGAGAGCGAGCAAAAGAGAGAGGGTTCAGAGAGCAAAGGAGAGGGGGGAGAGAGAGCAAAGGAGAGGGGGGAGAGAGAGCAAAGGAGAGGGGGGAGAGAGAGCAAAGGAGAGGGGAGAGAGAGCAAAAGAGGGGGGAGAGAGCAAAAGAGGGGGGAGAGAGAGCAAAAGAGAGGAGGGAGAGAGAGCAAAAAAGTGGGGGGAAGGAGAGCAAAAGAGAGGGGAGAGAGCAAAAGAAAGGGGGATAGAGAAAGAGAGGGGGAGAGAGAACAAAGGAGAGGGGAGAGAGAACAAAGGAGAGGGGGGAGAGAGCAAAGGAGAGGGGGGAGAGAGCAAAGGAGAGGGGGGAGAGAGAGCAGAGGAGAGGTGGGAGAGAGAGCAAAGGAGAGGGGGGAGGGAGAGCAAAAGAGGAGGGAGAGAGAGCAAAGGAGAGGGGGGAGAGAGAGCAAAGGAGAGGGGGGAGGGAGAACAAAAGAGAGGGGGGAGAGAGTAAAAGAGGGGAAGAGAGAGCAAAAAAAGGGGTCAGAGAGCAAAAGGGGGGAGAGAGCAAAAAAAGTTCAGAGAGCAAAAGAGGGGGGGGAGAGAGCGCAAAAGAGGTGGGAGAGAGAGCGCAAAAGAGGTGGGAGAGAGAGCGCAAAAGAGGTGGGAGAGAGAAAGCAAAAGAGGTGGGAGAGAGCAAAAGAGAGGGGGGGAGAGAGAGAGCGAGCAAAAGAAAGAGGGAGAGAGCAAAAGAGAGGGGGAGAGAGAGCAAAAGAGAGGGGCAAGAGAGAGCAAGGGGTGGGACCGCTGTACTACAAAAAATGGCCCGTGTGCACGGGCTTTAGGACTAGTCTGTAATATTGCAGCGAGTAAGGCCAGCAGAATGCTTGGATGCATTGGTAGAGGTATTTGCAGCAGAAATGGTAAGGTTATTATACCACTTTAAAGATCACTAGTTAGGTCTCATCTTGAGTATTGTGTGCCATTCTAGAGGCCATATTTCCAGAAGGATATAAACAAATTAGAATTTGTACAAAGGAGGACTACTTAATGGTACAAAATAAAACTTAACAGGAAAGGCTCAATGACCTAAATATGTATTAGATAGCAAGGCAGTGAAGATCATGGGGATACATGTAAGGTAAGCAAACTTTTGGGGGTGTAAATAATTTATTTCACTTCTTTTTGTACAGCTACACTTATGTTGAGGAATTATGTAACATTTATCCCAGTGTTTACTGTCCCTTTAAAAAGCTTGCTTTTGTGTAAAAATTGTGCTTGTGCTACACTCCATAATAGTCCAAAAAGCAAATTCTGTAGCCTAGGTTTTCTTCAAAATGCTGCAAATTAATACCTGCTTTAGGCAATTTACAACATTTTAAAGAAACCTTCCTTCCTCTAGGGAGTGTGGGATAAGCACAAGTTGTGCTTATTGTCCCTTTACAACAGCTTTTATTTATCTTTCACTCACTGCACACATCTACTCACAAGTGCACAATCACTTCAATAAATAGAAATTATGGCAAATTCTACTCACATCTACTTCCACCAATGTTTATTTTGACAGCAAATTTTGATTTCATTTTAGTCAGTCTTCTAAAAACACATTTCCAGGTTTAGTCTTTTCATCATTGTTTGTTTTAGTCAATGAGATTACAGGTATATGATGTAAAGTTTTTTTTGTCGTCGTTTTCATCTATAAAGTTCATGACATCTTGGTCTCTTGTGCTGTTCTCCATGCCAGAAGCACTCTTCCCCCTGTTAATCAGCATCCAAACCGAAAATGATCTAAATGCCCCTGACACATTGTTTAGGACAGCATAAGCCCAGTCATGACCTACATTGTTAGACCACTAAATCCCTAATGTATATTTCACTAATTTCCTTATAGGTCCATTGTAAAATAGAATAATTACACAAGTAATGCTACTCTACATAGAACTTACCTGGAACATACATTAGATAGACAGATAAATACTAGAGAAGCCGAAAGAAAGAGACAGATTATAGATCAATGGATAAATAGATAATAGACAAGCAGATAGATAGAGACAGATTTTAGATAGATAGGTAAATAGATAATAATCAAACACATAGATAAAATACATAGAGTGATAGATAAACTAAAATGCACTAATTGACCAACTTATTTCCTGCTTTTATTTTAATGCATATTCTGGGCTTCATAAAAGATTGAAAATCCAGTGTTCCATGTTCCCATTCTCTCGTCTATTCTGTTGCTAGCTGCTGATATCTGTACCCTACTGGTTGCTTCCGTTGATATCTCAGTACCACTAATGCCAGTATGAGGGCATTGACAATCAGTACCATGATTCCCAGCAAGTATAGGTTGTTCTGTGGTACATTGGATGTTTCTTCTCTTTTATCACTTAGAGAACCTGTGAATAAATGTGGCACACAGAAAAAGCACATTAGCGGTCTCTTTATATGATAACCTGCTGCAGGATTATACGGAATCTATACCAATAGGCTCAGCATTACGGTGCCCAGTTCCCATGTATTGGATACTGGATCATAGAAATATTATTAAAGGGACATGAAACCCAATTTTTTTTTACGATTCAGATAGAGAATACAAGTTTAAATAACTTTCAAATTTACTTCTATTATCTAATTTGTTTCATTCTCTTGGCATCATTTGTTGAAGGAGCAGCAATGCACTACTGGTTTCTAACTGAACATATGGATGAGCCAATGACAAATCAGTAAATATATGCAGTCACCAATCAGGAGCTAGAACCTAGGTTCTTTGCTGCTCCTGAGCTTACCTAGATAAACCTTTCAGCAACGGATAACAAGAGAAGGAAGCAAATTAAATAATAGAAGTAAATTGGAAAGTTGTTTAAAATTGTATTCTCTGTCAGAATCACAAAATAACAATTTTGGGTTTCATGTCCCTTTAAGTTGGGGTTTCCCATCAGTTAACATTGTACTCATAACATAATTTGGGAATCCCAGACATAATATATGTTCTTATTGAAAATGTTCTGTATCTCTCACCGGGATGTTCAGTTTCATGTTTCAGTCGGATGGGTCCCACAACAGCATTTGCTTTCCACTTGTGTGAACTGAGATCTCTGCGCCGGCGATTCATACAGCCCTGTTTACAGCGAGATTCTGAGTCGTTGATATCACAGATCACGAAGCGGCATTGGAGGTATACAGATGGGTGAGAATGTAAGAACCTGAAGGCACTGAAACTAAACCGTGCAAATCCACTCCCAGAGGGAAAATTGTGGTATGTGTCATCCTTTGAACATCTACAAGATGAATAAGAAATATGTTATTTTCCTTGCAAACCGGGGCTTGACAAATTTTGGGTGCCACGGCTCCTAAATTGTGCTTCTGACTAATAACATTCTGTATTACTTTATATATATATATATATATATATATATATATATATATATATATATATATATATATATATATATATATATATATATATATATATATATATACTATACAGCTATATACAAACATCCATGTACTGCCCCCCCCCCCAAAACATTTTTTTTTTAAAATAATAATGTGTGGCTGGCACAATATTCTTGCTGGTTCATACTTTTAAAGGGACATGAAACCCAAAAATGTTCTTCAATGATTTAGGTAGCACATGCAGTTTTAAACAATTTTCTAGTTTACTTCTATTATCAAATTTACTTCATTCTTTTGGTACAATTTGAGCAACAATGCACTACTCCTAACTGAACACATGGGTCAGCCAATGACAATCTGTATATATATATATATATATATATATATATATATATATATATATATATATATATATATATATATATATATATATACAGGTGGCCCTCGGTTTACAACGGTTCAATTTACACCGTTTCAGAATAACAACCTTTTTTTCCAGTCGTGACTGCTATTGAAAAGCATTGAGAAGCAGTGCATTGATTAAAATAGCCAGTAGGTGGAGCTGTCCGCATGTGTTGCAGCAAAGCCAACCAAGCTGAAATTAATCAGTTTAACCAGACCTGAGCTATCGAGCAGATTTCAAAGGAACAAGATCTTCCTGTCTATAAATCAGTCCAGATTGGAATGCATATAAAGAACTGTTTGCAGAAAAATGCAAGTGAAGTCTGTGTTGTGTGATTATTTTATTAGGTTTATAATGCTGTTTAGCAAATGTTTTTGTTCATTTAACTTAGTTTAATTATATATTCTGTGTTGTGTGATTATTTTATTAGGTGTATAATGCTGTTTAGCATTTAAAGTCTTCATTTCAAAGCTTTAAAAATAATGTATTAGATGTTACTTAAGACAATTTTGAGAGGGGCCTGGAACCTAACCCCTCAGTTCCCTTTGACTTACATTATAAACTGGGTTTCAATTTACAACGGTTTCGATTTACAACCATTCCTTCTGGAACCTAACCCCGGCGTAAACTGTATATTTCTGTTGTCTGCTATGGAATAACATATCTGCAAAGTCTAAACAATTATTGTTTTGCTGCAACCAAAACTTCACTCAACACTTGCACCTATGTTCTTTGCTGCTCCTGAGCATACCCTGATAAACAGTTCAGCAATGGATAACAAGAGAAGGAAGCAAATTAAATAATAGATGTAAATTGGAAAGTTGTTAAAAATTGTATGTTCAATGTCTAATTATGATTTTACTGTGCCTTTAAGGTAAGTTGACATATCTGCTAGTAGGCTGTTGCATGTTCCAACCACCATAGCAAGGAAAGGGTTAACTTGTCAGGAATTTTTGAAGCAGGATGATTTTTATGCTGGGGTATAATGCATAAGAAGATAAATGTTTATTGTGCTCCCCTAAAGGGACAGTCTAGTCCAAAATAAACTTTCATGATTCAGATAGAGAATGTCATTTTATACAATTTTTAAATTTAGTTTTATCACCAATTTTGCTTTGTTCTTTTGGTATTCTTAGTTGAAAGCTAAACCTAGGAGGTTCATATGCTGATTTCTAAGCCCTTAAAGGCCGCCTCTTCTCTCAGGGCATTTTGACAGTTTTTCACCACTAGAGGGTGTTAGTTAATGTGTGTCATATAGATAACGCTGTGCTGATGCACGTGGAGTTCAGGTGAGTCAGCTCTGATTGGCTAAAATGAATGTCTGTCAAAAGAACTGAAATAAGGGGGCAGTTTGCAGAGGATTAGATACAAGGTAATCACAGAGGTAAAAAAGTGTATTTATATAACTGTGTTGGTTGTGCAAAACTAGGGAATGGGTAATAAAGGGATTATCTATCTTTTTAAACAATAAAAATTCTGGTGTAGACTCACTGTCCCTTTAAGATTAACCTCTGAACATTTTTAATATAGACCATATTGCCAAAAGTATGTGGACACCACTACTAATTACTGAGTTCAGGTGTTTCAGTCACACTGATTGCTAACAGCTGCATAAAATCCAGCACATAGCAATTACATCTTCATAGACACAAATTGTCAGAGTAATAGGTCATACTAAAGAGCTCAGTGGCTTAAAGGGACACTGAACCCAAATTTTTTCTTTCATGATTCAGATAGAGCATGCAATTTTAAGCCACTTTCTAATTTATTCCTATTATCAATTTTTCTTCGTTCTCTTGCTATATATATTTTAAAAAGAAGCTTTTTCTTTATTCAGAACTCTAGACAGCACTTTTTTATTGGTGGATGAGTTTATCCACCAATCAGCAAGAACAACCCAGGTTGATCACCAAAAATGGGCCGGCATCTAAACTTACTTTCTTGCATTTCAAATAAAGATACCAAGAGAATGAAGCATATTTGATAATAGGAGTAAATTAGAAAGTTACTTAAAATGTCATGCTCTATCTGAATCACGAAAGAAAACATTTGGCTACAGTGTCCCTTTAAACATTGCACTGTAATAGGATGCTACCTTTTCACAAGTCAGGGAAATTTCTGTCCCATCATCTGATGCATCATTCAATACAAAGTTCCAAGCTGCCTCTGGAAGCCACATCAGCACAAGTATTGTGCATCAGGAGCTTCATGAAATGAGTTTCCATAGCCGAGCAGCTATGCGCAATGCCAAGCTTCGTCTAGAGTGGTATAAAGCACCCCGCCATTGGACAGCACGTTCTATGGAATGATAAGTCACGCCTCACTATCTGGCAGAATCAAGGAGTTGGGGATACCAAAAGAATGTTACTTAAAGGGATAGGAAAATCAAAATTAAACTTGCATGATTCAGATAGAGCATGACATTTTAAGACACTTTTAATTTCACTTCTATTTTCAAATGTGCTTTGTTCTCTTGGTATCCCTTGTTGAAAAATAATACTCACATATCCTAGACTAGTGGGAGCTGGTTGCTGATTGGTGCCTGCACACATTTGCCTCTTGTGATTGGCTAACTAGATGTATTCATCTAACTGCCACTGGTGCAATGCTGTTCCCTCAGCAAAGGATAACAAGAAAATGAAGCAAATTGGAAAGTTGTTTAACATTGTATGTTTTAGCCAAATATTGAAACAAAAATTTGGGGTTTCCTGTCCCTTTAACCAGAATGCATAGACCCTACTATAATGTTTGGTGGAGGAGGGGTAATGGTCTGGATTTTCTTTTTCAGAGTTTGAGATAGGCCTCTTAATTTCTGTGAAGGATCATTTTAAAGGGACAGTAAAGTCATAATTAGACATTCATGATTCAGTCAGAACATAGTTTAAAACATCTTTTCAATTTACTTCTATTATTTAATTTGCTTCCTTCTCTTGTTATCCTTTGCTGAAAGGTTTTTCTAGGAAAGCTCAGGAGGAGCAAATAACCTAGGTTCTAGCTGCTGATTGGTGGCTGCACATATATCACTCATGTGTTCTGTTAGAAACCAGTAGTGCATTGCTGCTCCTTCAACAAATGATAACAAGAGAATGAAGGAAATGTGATAATAGAAGTAAACAGGAAAGTTGTTTAAAATTGGATGTTCTATCTAAACCATGAATGTTGGGTTTATTATCCCTTTAATACTACAGGAAACAAAAACATTTAAGACAACTGGGTGCTTCCAGTTTTGTGGCAATGGTCTAGGACAGGCCTTTCCTGTTTAAGCACGACGGTTACACAGTGCACAAAGCAAGGTCCATGAAGACAGGGTTTGGCGAGTTTGGTGTGGAGGAACTTCAGTGGCCTCAACCCCATGGAACACCTTTGGGATGAATTGGAATGCTGACTGCAAGCCAGGCCTTCTCATCCAACATCACTGTCTGACCTCACAAATGCTCTTTTGGCTGAATGGGCACAAAATCCCACAGGCACTCTCCAAAATCTTGTGCAAAGTCTTCACCGATGAGTAACTGCAAGGGAGGGGGGTTTGAAAACACTATCTTAATGCCCACGGATTTAGAATGGATCTCCAACAAGCTCACATAGGTGTGACGGTCAGGTGTCCGTATACTTTTGGCCATAGAGTATATTATTGATAGATTAGAAAATCGAAAAATAATATAATGCAAAAATCTCAAAGTCCTGAAATAGTGTTTGTTTTAAACCTATTCTTATGTTCAGTAAAGGTTTGAAATTAAGTTAATTGAGCAATTAAATAACCTATTTGTGCTCATGCGTCTCAATGTTTCACTAGGCCTGATCTTATCCCTTGGGTTCTTCATTGGATAGCACAGACAACTGATTATATCAGAAACCTATAAGTCAAAATCACTTTGTTTTCTTGGACTCTAATACACACTTCTGTTGCCTTTACACCATGTAAAACCTAAAGCTGGTACAACACAAATCTATTCTTATTTGTTCTCCATACCCATGTCTGATGAGTTCATAAGTTGGTTCTTCAAAGTTAGAATTCGGAGATGCAAAACAGGTTTCTGTGAACACAGTGAGCTGGGGATCTGGGCTTCTCAGTGTAGCCTGCAAATAAAGTGTCTTGTTGAGTTCGATGAAGTAGGGTGTTTCTACCACTTGAGAGGAGAAATCTTCAGACTCATAAAAATCAAGGCTGACATCGTACTGGCTAGAATCTTTCTGTTCTTGAACAATGCCATTCTGTGTCATGTACATGACCTCTACTGTAGAATTACTGTCAAATTCACAGGTCACAATGATCTCCAAATTATTTTGTCTGGTGATCACTCCTCCTCCTGCTAATAATCCACTGATGGTGTTGGTGTATGATATGGTATGATCCATCGCCTATGGAAAATAGAGCAATATGCACATTAGATAATGAATACAATTTCAATCTCATCAAATCTTATTAGGGGACTAAGATCTATGAATTAAGGTGTTTTTCCAAGACACACAATCTAGCAACAAATGTCTGTGCATCAAGGCAAACATACACAGAGCTCTACATTTACATATACTGCAGTTATATGCATCTTTACAACTATTTGTTTTGGAAACCTTGTTTCATCTGTGTCTTAACTCTCTGCCTTCTAAAGATGATTGTAATAATGTATAGCTCTAGAAGGGGTTACAACCATATTTGGAAACAATCCAAACAATGTATCTATAAAAAACATAATTTATGCTTACCTGATAAATTTATTTCTCTTGTAGTGTGTTCAGTCCACGGGTCATCCATTACTTATGGGATATATTCTCCTTCCCAACAGGAAGTTGCAAGAGGATCACCCAAGCAGAGCTGCTATATAGCTCCTCCCCTCACATGTCATATCCAGTCATTCGACCGAAACAAGACGAGAAAGGAGAAACTATAAGGTGCAGTGGTGACTGGAGTTATAATTTTAAAATTTAGAACCTGCCTTAAAAAGACAGGGCGGGCCGTGGACTGAACACACTACAAGATAAATAAATTTATCAGGTAAGCATAAATTATGTTTTCTCTTGTTAAGTGTGTTCAGTCCACGGGTCATCCATTACTTATGGGATACCAATACCAAAGCTAAGTACACGGATGATGGGAGGGTGTCAGATATCTAGTTAGTAACTAGAGATTATGGATCTCAACTGCAGAAAGGAGAGAGTATAGGAATTGAGTAAAGGTTATTTACCCCTGTTTAACTGGTTACAGGAGAGAGTTGGTAAAGCAAGTTAGCACAGAGTCAATTGAATCAGAGCGTCTGTTTGAGATGCAGTACTTTCCTCAGTACAATTTGCAAGTTTGGAGAACAAGTGGATGAACAACTCTAAATGGAGAGTGTTTAAAGAGCCTTCTAGTATTATGTACTGCTTGGGTGGCAATAGAGAGAGAGCGTGTGAGGGAGACGAGCCAGCGCTGCAGAAAGCTGACAGCCTCAGAGGGGTGTGTGACGATTATCCAATGGCGTGCGAGAACACGCTGACAGGCACACGCTGTGTGAGAAGCTTAACAGCGCGGCTTCAGTGAGGAAGGTTAGTCGGTGAATACGTATAAGAATTGCCGGGTTGCTGGAAAGCAAGTTTGTTCAGAGTTGTAGCGGTAGTTGAGAGGAGTAACTCACTGTGTTTGATAGAGGAGGTTGTCAGTGGAACGGTTTGGTTATACCGGCAATGAGAGGCAGTAATCCTGGATATCTGTGCAAACGAACTGTAATATAAGTCCATAAGACGATGAATGTATAGGAATAGTAGGTTGATAATACCCAAAAGTATTATAGTTGTAATCCAATGATTAGGTAGAGAATAATCACTTAGCCAGGAGGTTTAGAACATGCTGCTTCACACAACATAGCATGCTGCAAACTAACATTAATTGGCACCTGGAAGGGGGAGGTGTAGGTTTAAGTAAGGCCTGCTTAAAGGTGTACAGACATGCACATAAGAACATGACAGAGGGACAAGGCAGGAACATTAAACAGAAGGAACCACTGCCTGTAGAACCTTTCTCCCAAAACCAGCCTCCGAAGAAGCGAAAGTGTCAAATTTGTAAAATTTGGAAAAAGTATGAAACCAAGTTGCAGCCTTGCAAATCTGTTCAACAGAGGCCTCATTCTTAAAGGCCCAGGTGGAAGCCACAGCTCTAGTGGAATGAGCTGTAATTCTTTTAGGAGGCTGCTGTCCAGCAGTCTCATAGGCTAAACGTATTATGCTACGAAGCCAAAAAGAGAGAGGTAGCCGAAGCTTTTTGACCTCTCCTCTGTCCAGAGTAAACGACAAACAGAGAAGAAGTTTGTCTAAAATCTTTAGTTGCCTGTAAGTAGAACTTCAGAGCACGGACCACATCTAGATTATGCAAAAGACGTTCCTTCTTTGAAGAAGGATTAGGACATAATGATGGAACAACAATCTCTTGATTGATATTCCTGTTAGAAACAACCTTAGGCAAAAACCCAGGTTTAGTACGCAGTACTACCTTGTCTGAATGAAAGATCCGATACGGAGAATCACAATGTAAGGCAGATAACTCAGAGACTCTTCGAGCCGAGGAAATAGCCATCAAAAACAAAACTTTCCAAGATAAAAGCTTAATATCAATGGAATGAAGGGGTTCAAACGGAACACCCTGAAGAACTTTAAGAACCAAGTTTAAGCTCCACGGAGGAGCAACAGCTTTAAACACAGGCTTAATTCTAGCCAAAGCCTGAAAAAAGGCCTGGACGTCTGGATTCTCTGCCAGACGTTTGTGTAAAAGAATAGACAGAGCTGAAATCTGTCCCTTTAGCGAACTAGCGGATAAACCCTTTTCTAAACCCTCTTGTAGAAAAGCTAATATCCTAGGAATCCTAGCCTTACTCCATGAGTAACTCTTGGATTCGCACCAATATAAATATTTACGCCATATATTATGGTAAATTTTTCTGGTCACAGGTTTCCGAGCCTTTATTAATGTATCAATAACCGAATCCGAAAACCCACGCTTTGATAGAATCAAGTGTTCAATTTCCAGGCAGTCAGCCTCAGAGAAATTAGGTTTGGATGGTTGAAAGGACCCTGAATTAGAAGGTCCTGCCTCAGAGGAAGAGACCATGGTGGACAGGACGACATGTTCACTAGGTCTGCATACCAGGTCCTGCGTGGCCACGCAGGCGCTATCAGAATTACCGCTGCCCTCTCCTGTTTGATCCTGGCAATCAGCCGAGGTAGCAATGGAAATGGTGGAAACACATAAGCTATGTTGAAAACCCAAGGGGCTGCTAATGCATCTACCAGCACCGCTCCCGGGTCCCTGGACCTGGATCCGTAACAAGGAAGCTTTGCGTTCTGGTGAGATGCCATGAGATCCAGATCCGTTTCGCCCCAACGACGAATCAGTTGAGCAAATACCTCCGGGTGAAGTTCCCACTCTCCCGGATGAAAAGTCTGGCGACTTAGGAAATCCGCCTCCCAGTTCTCTACGCCTGGGATGTAAATCGCTGACAGGTGGCAAGAGCGATACTCTGCCCAGCGAATTATCTTCAAGACTTCCAACATCGCTAGGGAACTCCTGGTTCCCCCTTGATGATTGATGTAAGCCACAGTCGTGATATTGTCCGACTGAAATCTGATGAACCTCAGTTTTGCTAACTGAGGCCAAGCTAGAAGAGCATTGAATATTGCTCTTAATTCTAGAATGTTTATTGGAAGGAGTTTCTCCTCCTGAGTCCACGATCCCTGAGCCTTCAGGGAATTCCAGACTGCTCCCCAGCCTAGAAGGCTGGCATCCGTTGTTACAATCGTCCAATCTGGTCTGCGAAAGGTCATTCCTTTGGACAGATGAACCGGTGACAACCACCAGAGAAGAGAATCTCTGGTCTCCTGGTCCAGAATTAGCAAAGGGGACAGATCTGAGTAATCCCCGTTCCATTGACTGAGCATGCATAGTTGCAGCGGTCTGAGATGCAGGCGCGCAAATGGCACTATGTCCATTGCCGCGACCATTAAGCTGATTACCTCCATGCACTGAGCTACTGATGGGCTTGGAACGGAATGAAGGACACGGCAAGCATTGAGAATCTTTGATAACCTGGACTCCGTCAGTTAAATCTTCATCTCTACAGAATCTATAAGAGTCCCTAGAAAAGGAACCCTTGTGAGTGGTAACAGAGAACTCTTTTCCACGTTCACTTTCCACCCATGCGACCTCAGAAATGCTAGAACTATCTCTGTATGAGACTTTGCATTCTGAAAACTTGACGCTTGTATCAGAATGTCGTCTAGGTACGGAGCCACCGCTATGCCTCGTGGTCTTAGTACCGCCAGAAGTGAGCCCAGAACCTTCGTAAAAATTCTCGGGGCCGTGGCTAACCCGAAGGGAAGAGCCACAAACTGGTAATGCCTGTCTAGAAAGGCAAACCTTAGGTACCGATAATGATCTTTGTGAATCGGTATATGAAGGTAAGCATCCTTTAAGTCCACCGTGGTCATATATTGACCCTCTTCGATCATGGGTAGGATGGTTCGAATGGTTTCCATCTTGAACGATGGTACCCTTAGGAATTTGTTTAAGATCTTTAAGTCCAAGATTGGTCTGAAGGTTCCCTCTTTTTTGGGAACCACAAATAGATTTGAGTAAAATCCTTGTCCCTGTTCCGATCGCGGAACTGAGTGGATCACTCCCATGATTAAGAGGTCTTGTACACATTGTAGAAATGCCTCTCTCTTTACTAGGTTTGTCGATAACCTCGAAAGATGGAACCTCCCTTGTGGAGGAGAGGTTTTGAAATCCAGAAGGTATCCCTGAGATATAATCTTTAACGTCCAGGGATCCTGCACATCTCTTGCCCAAGCCTGGGCAAAGAGAGAAAGTCTGCCCCCCACTAAATCCGTCTCCGGATAGGGGGCCCTGCCTTCATGCTGTCTTAGGGGCGGGAGTAGGCTTTCTGGCCTGCTTGCCCTTGTTCCATGACTGGTTGCCTTTCCAACCCTGTCTGTAACGAGCAGTAGTTCCTTCCTGTTTTGGAGCGGAGGAAGTCGATGCTGCTCCTGCCTTGAAGTTACGAAAGACACGAAAATTGTTTGGCCTTTGGTTTGGCCCTGTCCTGAGGAAGGGCGTGGCCCTTACCTCCCGTAATGTCAGCAATAATTTCCTTCAAGCCGGGCCCGAATAAGGTCTGCCCTTTGAAAGGAATGTTAAGTAGCTTAGACTTGGAAGTTACATCCGCTGACCAGGATTTAAGCCAGAGCGCTCTGCGCGCCTGTATGGCGAATCCGGAATTTTTAGCCGTAAGTTTGGTTAGATGTACTACAGCATCTTTAACAAACGCATTAGCTTGCTTAAGGGTTCTAACTTTGCTCAAAGCCTCATCCAACGGCTCTGTGCGAATCGCCTCTTCCAGAGACTCAAACCAGAATGCCGCTGCAGCCGTGATAGTCGTAATGCATGCAAGAGGCTGCAATATAAAACCCTGTTGAACAAACATTTTCTTAAGATAACCCTCTAATTTTTTATCCATTGGATCTGAGAAAGCACAGCTATCCTCTACCGGGATAGTGGTACGCTTGGCTAACGTAGAAACTGCTCCCTCCACCTTAGGGACCGTCTGCCATAAGTCTCGTGTGGTGGCGTCTATAGGGAACATTTTTCTAAATATCAGGGGAGGGGAAAAGGCACACCGGGTCTATCCCACTCCTTACTAATAATTTCTGTAAGTCTTTTTGGTATAGGAAAAACGTCAGTACACACCGGTACCGCATAGTATCTATCCAACCTACACAATTTCTCTGGAATTGCCACTGTGTCGCAATCATTCAGAGCCGCTAATACCTCCCCTAGTAACACACGGAGGTTCTCAAGATTAAATTTAAAATTTGAAATTTCTGAATCCGGTCTCCCCGGATCAGAACCGTCACCGACAGAATGAAGCTCACCGTCCTCATGTTCTGCAAATTGTGACGCAGTATCAGACATGGCTCTCGTGTCA
This sequence comes from Bombina bombina, assembly GCF_027579735.1. NCBI lineage: Eukaryota > Metazoa > Chordata > Amphibia > Anura > Bombinatoridae > Bombina > Bombina bombina. The sequence continues at coordinate 216,070,457 of NC_069507.1, forward strand.
TCAGCGCGCTCTGTCCTTAACCCAGAGCTATCGCGTTTGCCCCTTAATTCGGGCATATTATATAATACTTCTTTCATAACATTAGCCATATCATGTAAAGTGATTTGTAAGGGCCTAGATGTACTTGGCGTCTCAATCCTACGCATCTCCCGAGCGGGAGACGCAGGTACTGACACGTGAGGAGAGTTAGGCGGCATAACTTCCCCCTCGTTGTCTGGTGATAGTTTCTTTATCGGTACAGATTGACTTTTATTCAAAGCAATATCAATACAATTGGTACACATCGTTCTATTGGGCTCCACATTGGCTTTTGAACATGATGAACAAACAGTTTCCTCTGAATCAGACATGTTTAAACAGACTTAGCAATGAAACTAGCAAGCTTGGAAATCACTTTCAATAAGTTTACAAGCAATATAAAAAACGCTGCAGCGCTTCAAAAATACAGATATAATTAAACAATTCTTAACAAGAAGTGTATTATTAGCAGAGGATTGCACCCATTAGCAAAAGGATGATTAACCCCTCAATACCCAAAACGGATAAAACAGATATCAATTAAGATTTAACGCTTTTAATCACAGTCAGCACACTGTCACAGATCTGCTGTGACTGATTACCTCCCTCACAAATGAATTTTGCAGACCCCTGAGCTCTCTAGAGACGTCCTGGATCAAGGAGGAAGAAGCAGGAAGACTGTGCAAGAATTTTAACTGCGCAACAAGGCGCTAAAACAAGGTCCCTCCCACTCCTATCACAAGAGTGGGAGCCCTGATATAACGGTTTCCATGCAGAAAAATATGTTAGCCATGTGGAAAAAAATCATGCCCAAAGCGATTTATCACCAAAGTACCTCACAAAAACGAATAACATGCCAGTAAACGTTTTATTAAAAAACAACATTTTCCAATGTCATGCAAAGCTATCACTAAGCCTGCTACCAGTCGCTACCACTGCAGATAAGGCTTAAGTATTATTTCAGTTTTAACAGTATTTTCTCAGTCAAATTCTAGTCCCTAGAAAATAACTCGACTGCGCATACATTTATCAGCCTGATACCAGTTGCCACTACTGCATTTAAGGCTGTACTTACATCATACGGTAACAGCAGTATTTTCTTAGTCAATTCCATTCCCAGAAAATAAAGTACTGCACATACCTCATTTGCGGAGGACCCCGCATGCTATTCCCAGTTTCTGAAGTTACCCCACTCCTCAGAATGTCGAGAACAGCCAGTGGATCTTAGTTACGCCTGCTAAGATCATAGAAAAAAAAAAAAAAAACCGCAGGCACTTTCTTCTTCCAAATACTGCCTGAGATAGAAAAACAGCACACTCCGGTGCCATTTAAAATAACAAACTTTTGATTGAAGAATAGTTAAGTAAAAACTCCAGCTCCTCTCGCGACCTCCTTCTTTGTTGAGGGTTGCAAGAGAATGACTGGGTATGACATGTGAGGGGAGGAGCTATATAGCAGCTCTGCTTGGGTGATCCTCTTGCAACTTCCTGTTGGGAAGGAGAATATATCCCATAAGTAATGGATGACCCGTGGACTGAACACACTTAACAAGAGAAATCCCCATAGACATTAAAGGGCCATAATACCCAAATGTTTAAACACTTGAAAGTGATGCAGCATAGCTGTAAAACGCTGATTAGAAAATATCACCTGAACATCTCTATGTAAAAAAGAAAGATATTTTACCTCAAAAGTTCCTCAGTAGCCACATCCCATTGTAAAGGATTTCTAAGCAGCATTTTAGTGTTTTTGTCCTGGGACATCTGAAGGGACTAGCATCGTGCACTCTCATATTATTTCACCAATCAGGTAAAGGAAGCTTACTATGAAATCTCATGAGAGTTAAGTCAAATCTCATGAGATCACAGTAAGAGTTCATGACCTCAGCACTGCTGATGCTGATTGGCTGCTGTTAATTTCTTCATATTTTTTTTTATTTTTACCTGCAGCTTGGAGCAGCTGAGTATAACTTTTTACACAGAACTTACTCTGCTGAGCTGAGGAAATTGTGAGGTAAAATATCTTCCTTTTTTACATAGAGATGCTCAGGTGATATTTTCCTGTCAGCTTTTTAGAGTTATACTGCATCAGTTTCAAGTGATTTAGCATATGAGTATTATATCCCTTTAAGTGAACATGAAATCAAAACATTTTTCTTCATGATTCATATGGAAAATACAATTTTTAACAACTTTCCAATTTTTTTTCTTTAATCTAATTTGCTTCATTCCTTTGATATACTTTGTTGTAGAAGCAGGAATGCACTACTGTGAGCTAGCTGACCACTTTGGCTGAGTCAGTAACGTGAGACATATATGTGCAGCCACCAATCAGCAGCTCTTGAGCCCAGCTATGTATCCTTTTTAACAAAAGATACCAAGAGAACAAAACAAATGGGATAATAGGAGTAAATTGGAAAGTTGTTTAAAACCACACGCTCTATCTGAATCTTGAAAGAAACATTTTGGGTTTCATATCCCTTTAATTACACAGGATGTATGTGTGAATTAACTGCAAATTACAATTCTCTGGATAGTACAGAAATAGATTTTAGTAATTTGCATAATTAATCATAATTTCCCCTAAATTAAAAATGATTTTCTAATAGCCAAATCTTTAAAGCTAAAATCTCTTGTTTAGGACAAGTTTCAGAAAAAGGATGAGTCTTTCTATATTTACTATTTATTACCTACATTGTCCCAAACCTTAAAAATCCTGGGTATGACATTAAACATATTCACATTGGAGAAGTCATACAATATCACATCAACTATGTGATGACATATGACACCGCTAGGGACACCATGGGGATTATTCTGCTTCCCCCCCATTTTTTCCCTTTTTTTCCTTTTTATGTTTTCTAGTAATTTTCTTATTTTTAAATAATATTTTCCTCTTTTTTTGGTATGGATGTTGTCTAAATCCGTATTTGTGTAATTTAATTTCTGTTTTTTTTGCACATATTCATTTTTATTTCACAATTTAAGGTGTTTTTTTTTTGGCACTAAGTAATAGTATTTGAGCATTTGTAAGTTTTTGGCCATCGTATTATCTACACCATGTCTTGTGCACCTATTATAAAATTTCACATTGTAAGGGGGTGTGATTTATACTGCTGTTGTTTTATGGTCACAAATAATATTTATTTAGGTTTTTAAAATATGAGCTATTTACCAACCCTGATGGTGAAATATTTCAAATACAGGTACCTGTCTGAAATTGTATTCTGAATTACATTTAGATTTACTACAATAAAATACAGACTTTGAGCTAAATTAGGAATTATAAGTTCTGATCTCCCACCAACTAAAAACAAACAAACTGATTTTCATACCTTTTTGACGGTTCCACAACCCACATATGGAACATAAAATACAACAGGATTGGTGGACACAGGCCCACAAGTTGTATTGGTTAATGTTAAATCTTGACCATGATAGTTTAGCAAGGACAGAAACGATGGGTTAATAATTACTGTCATTCCATCCCTTGAACATGTCAAAGAGCCTGAAGAGGAAAGAGCAGAATGAATTAAAAGAGGACACATTGATTTAATAGCGTTAAAAAAAAGGAAAAGTTTGAGGCCTCCTTGAGAGGAGAATGGTCGCATATTAAAGGGACATAAAACCCAGTATGTTTATTTCATATTCATATACAGCATACATTTTTAAGTAATTTTCCATTTTACTTCTATTATCAATTTTATTTCCGTTTCTTCTGGTATGCTCTATTGAAGGAGCGGCAATGCACTACTAGGAGCTAGATGAACACAAACATTAAGCCAATGACAAGAGGCATATATGTGCAGCCACCAATCAGAAGCTAGCTCCCAGCACCTGAGCCTGCCAAGGTATACTTTTCAACAAAGGATACCACGAGAAGAAGCAAGCTAGATAATATAAGTAAATTGGAAAGTTGTTTAAAATTGTATGTTGCATCTGAATCATAAAAAAAACATAATTTATGCTTACCTGATAAATTTATTTCTCTTGTAGTGTATCCAGTCCACGGATCATCCATTACTTGTGGGATATTCTCCTTCCCAACAGGAAGTTGCAAGAGGATCACCCACAGCAGAGCTGCTATATAGCTCCTCCCCTCACTGCCATATCCAGTCATTCGACCGAAACAAGACGAGAAAGGAGAAACCATAGGGTGCAGTGGTGACTGTAGTTTAATTAAAATTTAGACCTGCCTTAAAAGGACAGGGCGGGCCGTGGACTGGATACACTACAAGAGAAATAAATTTATCAGGTAAGCATAAATTATGTTTTCTCTTGTTAAGTGTATGCAGTCCACGGATCATCCATTACTTGTGGGATACCAATACCAAAGCTAAAGTACACGGATGATGGGAGGGACAAGGCAGGAACTTAAACGGAAGGAACCACTGCCTGTAGAACCTTTCTCCCAAAAACAGCCTCCGAAGAAGCAAAAGTGTCAAATTTGTAAATTTTTGAAAAGGTGTGAAGCGAAGACCAAGTCGCAGCCTTGCAAATCTGTTCAACAGAGGCCTCATTTTTAAAGGCCCAGGTAGAAGCCACAGCTCTAGTAGAATGAGCTGCAATCCTTTCAGGGGGCTTCTGTCCAGCAGTCTCATAGGCTAAGCCTATTATGCTCCGAAGCCAAAAGGAGAGAGAGGTTGCCGAAGCTTTTTGACCTCTCCTCTGTCCAGAGTAAACGACAAACAGGGCAGATGTTTGACGAAAATCTTTAGTAGCCTGTAAGTAAAACTTCAAGGCAGGGACTACGTCCAGATTATGCAAAAGACGTTCCTTCTTTGAAGAAGGATTAGGACACAATGATGGAACAAGAATCTCTTGATTGATATTCCTGTTAGAAACCACCTTAGGCAAAAACCCAGGTTTGGTACGCAGAACTACCTTGTCTGAATGAAAAATCAGATAAGGAGAATCACAATGTAAGGCAGATAACTCAGAGACTCGTCGAGCCAAGGAAATAGCCATCAAAAACAGAACTTTCCAAGATAAAAGTTTAATATCAATGGAATGAAGGGGTTCAAACGGAACTCCCTGAAGAACTTTAAGAACCAAGTTTAAGCTCCACGGGGGAGCAACAGTTTTAAACACAGGCTTAATCCTAACCAAAGCCTGACAAAATGCCTGGACGTCTGGAACTTCTGTCAGACACTTGTGCAAAAGAATAGACAGAGCAGAGATCTGTCCTTTTAAAGAACTAGCTGATAAGCCTTTGTCCAAACCCTCTTGGAGAAAGGACAATATCCTAGGAATCCTAACCTTACTCCATGAGTAACTCTTGGATTCACACCAATAAAGATATTTACGCCATATCTTATGGTAGATTTTCCTGGAGACAGGCTTCCGAGCCTGTATTAAGGTATCAATGACTGACTCGGAGAAGCCACGCCTTGATAGAATCAAGCGTTCAATCTCCATGCAGTCAGTCTCAGAAAAATTAGATTTGGATGATTGAAAGGACCTTGTATTAGAAGGTCCTGCCTCAGAGGCAGAGTCCATGGTGGAAGAGATGACATGTCCACTAGGTCTGCATACCAGGTCCTGCGTGGCAGGTCCTGCGTGGCCACGCAGGTGCTATCAGAATCACTGATGCTCTCTCCTGTTTGATTTTGGCAATCAGTCGAGGGAGCAGAGGAAATGGTGGAAACACATAGGCCAGGTTGAAGAACCAAGGAGCTGCTAGAGCATCTATCAGCGTTGCTCCCGGGTCCCTGGACCTGGATCCGTAACAAGGAAGCTTGGCGTTCTGGCGAGACGCCATGAGATCCAGTTCTGGTTTGCCCCAACGATGGACCAGTTGAGCAAACACCTCCGGATGGAGTTCCCACTCCCCCGGATGAAAAGTCTGACGACTTAGAAAATCCGCCTCCCAGTTCTCTACGCCTGGGATGTGGATCGCTGACAGGTGGCAAGAGTGAGACTCTGCCCAGCGAATTATCTTTGAGACTTCTAACATCACTAGGGAACTCCTGGTTCCCCCTTGATGGTTGATGTAAGCCACAGTCGTGATGTTGTCCGACTGAAATCTGATGAACCTCAGTGTTGCTAACTGAGGCCAAGCTAGAAGAGCATTGAATGTTGCTCTTAACTCCAGAATATTTATTGGGAGGAGTTTCTCCTCCTGAGTCCACGATCCCTGAGCCTTCAGGGAGTTCCAGACTGCGCCCCAACCTAGAAGGCTGGCATCTGTTGTTACAATCGTCCAATCTGGCCTGCGAAAGGTCATACCCTTGGACAGATGGACCCGAGAAAGCCACCAGAGAAGAGAATCTCTGGTTTCTTGATCCAGATTTAGTAGAGGGGACAAATCTGAGTAATCCCCATTCCACTGACTTAGCATGCATAATTGCAGCGGTCCATTGCCGCTACCATTAAGCTGATTACTTCCATGCACTGAGCCACTGACGGGCGTGGAATGGAATGAAGGACACAGCAAGCATTTAGAAGTTTTGATAACCTGGACTCCGTCAGGTAAATTTTCATCTCTACAGAATCTATAAGAGTCCCTAGGAAGGAGACTCTTGTGAGCGGTGATAGAGAACTCTTTTCCACGTTCACTTTCCACCCATGTGACCTCAGAAATGCCAGAACTATCTCATATGAGACTTGGCAATTTGAAAGCTTGACGCCTGTATCAGGATGTCGTCTAGATACGGAGCCCCCGCTATGCCTCACGGTCTTAGAACCGCCAGAAGTGAGCCCAGAACCTTTGTAAAAATTCTCGGGGCAGTGGCCAACCCGAAGGGAAGAGCTACAAATTGGTAATGCCTGTCTAGAAAGGCAAACCTTAGGAACCGATGATGATCTTTGTGAATCAGTATGTGAAGGTAGGCATCCTTTAAGTCCACTGTGGTCATGTACTGACCCTCTTGGATCATGGGTAGGATGGTCCGAATAGTTTCCATTTTGAATGATGGAACTCTGAGGAATTTGTTTAAGATCTTTAGATCCAAGATTGGTCTGAAGGTTCCCTCTTTCTTGGGAACCACAAACAGATTTGAATAAAATCCCTGTCCTTGTTCCGTCTGCGGAACTGGATGGATCACTCCCATTACTAGGAGGTCTTGCGCACAGCTTAGGAATGCCTCTTTCTTTATCTGGTTTGCAGATAATCTTGAAAGGTGAAATCTCCCTTGTGGAGGAGAAGCTTTGAAGTCCAGAAGATATCCCTGAGATATGATCTCCAACGCCCAGGGATCCTGAACATCTCTTGCCCACGCCTGGGCGAAGAGAGAAAGTCTGCCCCCCACTAGATCCGTTTCCGGATAGGGGGCCGTTCATGCTGTCTTGGGAGCAGCAGCAGGCTTCCTGGCCTGCTTGCCCTTGTTCCAGGACTGGTTAGGTTTCCAGGCCTGTCTGGAATGAGCAACAGTTCCCTCTTGTTTTGAAGCTGAGGAAGTTGATGCTGCTCCTGCCTTGAAATTTCGAAAGGCACGAAAATTAGACTGTTTGGCCTTTGATTTGGCCCTGTCCTGAGGAAGGGTATGACCCTTTCCTCCAGTAATGTCAGCAATAATTTCCTTCAAGCCAGGCCCGAATAAGGTCTGCCCCTTGAAAGGAATGTTGAGTAATTTAGACTTTGAAGTCACGTCAGCTGACCAGGATTTAAGCCATAGCGCCCTACGCGCCTGGATGGCGAATCCGGAATTCTTAGCCGTTAGTTTAGTCAAATGAACAATGGCATCAGAAACAAATGAGTTAGCTAGCTTAAGCGTTCTAAGCTTGTCAATAATTTAATTCAATGGAGCTGTATGGATGGCCTCTTCCAGGGACTCAAACCAGAATGCCACCGCAGCAGTGACCGGCGCAATGCATGCAAGGGGCTGTAAAATAAAACCTTGTTGAATAAACATTTTATTAAGGTAACCCTCCAATTTTTTATCCATTGGATCTCAAAAAGCACAACTGTCCTCCACCGGGATAGTGGTACGCTTTGCTAAAGTAGAAACTGCTCCCTCCACCTTAGGGACCATCTGCCATAAGTCCCGTGTAGTGGCATCTATTGGAAACATTTTTCTAAATATAGGAGGTGGGGAAAAGGGCACATCCCACTCCTTGCTAATAATTTCTGTAAGCCTTTTAGGTATAGGAAAAGCGTCAGTACACACCGGCACCGCATAGTATCTATCCAGCCTACACAATTTCTCTGGAATTGCAACTGTGTTACAGTCATTCAGAGCAGCTAATACCTCCCCAAGCAATACACGGAGGTTCTCAAGCTTAAATTTAAAATTAGAAATCTCTGAATCAGGTTTCTCCGAGTCAGAGATGTCACCCACAGACTGAAGCTCTCCGTCCTCATGTTCTGCATACTGTGACGCAGTATCATACATGGCTCTAACAGCATTTGCATGCTCTGTATCTCTCCTAACCCCAGAGCTATTGCGCTTGCCTCTTAATTCAGGCAATCTAGATAATTCCTCTGACAGGGTATTATTCATGATTGCAGCCATGTCCTGCAAGGCAATCGCTATGGGCGTCCCTGATGTAATTGGCGCCATATTAGCGTGCGTCCCCTGAGCGGGAGGCGAAGGGTCTGACACGTGGGGAGAGTTAGTCGGCATAACTTCCCCCTCGACAGAACCCTCTGGTGATAATTCTTTTATAGATAAAGACTGATCTTTACTCTTTAAGGTGAAATCAATACATTTAGTACACATTCTCCTATGGGGCTCCACCATGGCTTTCAAACATAATGAACAAGTAGGTTCCTCTGTGTTAGACATGTTTAAACAGACTAGCAATGAGACTAGCAAGCTTGGAAAACACTTTAAAACAAGTTTACAAGCAATATAAAAAACGTTACTGCGCCTTTAAGAAACACAAATTTTCCCAAATTTTGAAATAACAGTGAAAAAATGCAGTTACACTAACGAATTTTTTACAGTGTATGTAACAAGTTAGCAGAGCATTGCACCCACTTGCAAATGGATGATTAACCCCTTAATATCAAAAACGGAATAACAAATGACAAAAACGTTTTTTAAACAGTCACAACAACTGCCACAGCTCTACTGTGGCTTTTTACCTCCCTCAACACGACTTTTGAAGCCTTTTGAGCCCTCCAGAGAAGTCCTGGATCATGCAGGAAGAAGCTGGATGTCTGTGTCTGTAATTTTTGCTGTGCAAAAAAATGCCAAAGTAGGCCCCTCCCACTCATATTACAACAGTGGGAAGCCTCAGGGAACTGTTTCTAGGCAAAATTCAAGCCAGCCATGTGGAAAAAACTAGGCCCCAATAAGTTTTATCACCAAACATATGTAAAAAATGATTAAACATGCCAGCAAACGTTTTAAAATACACTTTTATAAGAGTATGTATCTCTATTAATAAGCCTGATACCAGTCGCTATCACTGCATTTAAGGCTTTACTTACATTACTTCGGTATCAGCAGCATTTTCTAGCAAATTCCATCCCTAGAAAAATATTTTAACTGCACATACCTTATTGCAGGAAAACCTGCACGCTATTCGCCCTCTGAAGTTACCTCACTCCTCAGAATATGTGAGAACAGCAAAGGATCTTAGTTACTTCTGCTAAGATCATAGAAAACGCAGGCAGATTCTTCTTCTAAATACTGCCTGAGATAAACAGTACTCTCCGGTACCATTTAAAAATAACAAACTTTTGATTGAAGAAATAAACTAAGTATAAAAAACCACAGTCCTCTTACGACCTCCATCTTAGTTGAGAGTTGCAAGAGAATGACTGGATATGGCAGTGAGGGGAGGAGCTATATAGCAGCTCTGCTGTGGGTGATCCTCTTGCAACTTCCTGTTGGGAAGGAGAATATCCCACAAGTAATGGATGATCCGTGGACTGGATACACTTAACAAGAGAAAATGGTTTCATATCCCTTTAATGGTATTAAATGACCTAAATAATTTTACCCCCATACCACCTTGGCAGCTGCACACACCTTTCTCTCTGAATATGCTATTGGAGATTACTGCTGACGTGTACTAATATACATTTCATTTGCTTGATGATAAACACATGTTCAAGAGTCTACGGGGGATATCTATCAAGCCGTCAACTTTGTTGCATTCAACGGCACCAATACGATCGCCTAACGTCGCGGCCGTGGACCTCAATACAATCTCCATATTTATAAAAAAAGCCAGCAAAAAGCCACGCACTGTTGTTAACTAACAGTCATCAATCTCACTGCTATTCGGCTTTTTTACCAACTTTATTTATACCCTGTCACTAAACGCCGCCACTATATTAAAATGTTTAACCCCTATCCCACCGCTCCCGGACCCCGCTGCAACTAAATAAATGTAACCCCTATTCCGCCGCTCCCGGACCCCACCACAATTAAATAAAAGTATTAACCCCTAAACCTCTGGCCTCCCACATCACCACCACTAACTAAACCTATTAACCCCTAAACCGCCAGACTCCCGCATCGCCATAAACTAAATTAAGCTATTAACTCCTAAACAACCCGCTAACTTTACATTAAAATTACCACATCCCTATCTTATAATAAATTAAAACTTACCTTTAGAATTAAAATAAACTATATAAAACTATTAATTAACCTCCCCTAACTATTATACTAAAATGACATTAAACTAGCAATTAAATTAACTGTACAGATGTCATGCGCCATAAAACGTTACACATGCTGAATTCTCCTTGTCTTTGCATCTTGTGTGTGAAAAGTCACAAATGTAAGAACTGTTAGGCCTTCTATCTTCCAAGCAAATCTACAATAACATTTCTGTAAAGTTAAAATTACAATTTGTATATTTTTGTATTGGTGACACTCACTTGTATTTGACTGGGGCAATACAATATAGTCAGCAGAGAACCCAAAATAAGAGTTGGCGTAGTCTGTGCTCAGCATAAGTGTCATAGAATTGGATGAGGTCTCCACCTGAGCAGTAGTGCGACCGCACAAGATATCCAGTATTGGAGAGTTAGTGGAGGGTCCGTCATACAAAGCGATGAAGTCAAATCGGCATAACGGGTCTATTTCTATACTAGAAGACAAAGAATAGAATAGTATTAATATTTAGATTATGCTAAGCCATAAAGTGTGGCCTTTATGTAAATATTCAAACGGATCTTGAACAATGTTTGGTAGCTCATGGATAGATTCTACTTAAAGGGACACGAAACCCAACATTTCTATTTTATGATTCAGATAAAGCATATCACTTTAAACAACTTTCCACTTTACTTGTATTATCTAATTTGCTTATTTCTCTTAATATCCTTTGTTGAAGGAGCTGCAATGCAATTCTGGGAGTTAGCTGAATACATAAGATGAGCCAATGACAAGAGGTGTATATGTGCAGCCACCATTCACCAGCTAGCTCTCAGTAATTTGTTGCCTACCTAGGTATGCTTTTTTAACAAAGGATACTAGGTGAACAAAGTAAACGAGATAATACAAGTAAATTGGAAAGCTGTTTAAAGAGATATAAAACCCCCAAAAATTCCTTTAATCATTCAGATAGAGCATACAATTTTAAAGGGACATTAAACTCAACAATAAACCCACCATAAAATGTTCATAATATTTTGAAGAAACGATATGCAAATCATTTTTCTTATATATTTTTGCCTCCTTTTCCTGCAATCTAAATCTAAAAATTGATTTTTTCCCCACTAGGCTGGCCTAAATTCAGTTAGATTCTAAGCCCACAGATAGAAGGCGTTTCAAGGAGTGTGTCTCTATATCTCTATATGTGTGTGTATATATATATATATATATATATATATATATATATATATACAGTATACACACACACACACACACATATATATATATATATATATATATATAAAAAACTTATGTCCCTTTAGATTCTTTCGTGATTCAGATAGTGCATACAATTTTAAGCAACTTTCTAATTTACTCCTATTATCAAATTTTCTTCATTCTCTTTGTATCTATTTGAAGAGCAGGAATGTAAGTTTAGATTCCGGCCCATTTTTTGTGAACAACCTGGGTTGTTCTTGCTGATTGGTGGATAAATTCACCCACCAATAAACAAGTGCTGTCCAGGGTACTAAACTAAAATTTGGTTGGCTCCTTAACTTAGATGCCTTCTTTTTCAAATAAAGATAGCAAGAGAACGAAGAAAAATTGATAATAGGAGTAAATTAGAAAGTTGATTAAAATTGCATGCTCTATCTGAATGAAGAAATATTTTTTTGGGGTTCAGTGTCCCTTTAAGCACAGTCAGCAATAGTACTGTTGCTTTTTTATTTTTTTGACTAGACTATTCCTTTAAGAAGTTGTGAACGCAGCTTTAGAGCTCCTTCGGCTGCAGGTTTGCATCAGCTAGCTAGCAATTTACAGATCATGTTTCAACTTACAAGATTTCAGTAAATGACAGCTGTATTTTGGTGTTTTTTGGAACGTCAAGGTGCCACACACAAAATGTGAAATCAGGATGTCTTCCAGGATAATTGGGGCTGGCAATGGTTCCAGAAAGGGCTTCAAGATTTCCTCCACATTGAGCAGGGTCTGAGAGTATTCCCAATAAAAATAAAAATAAAGTGAATCTGGTACATACTGCCTAAATAAAAGATATCAGGGGCAGATCATTTGGTCAGTAAGAAAACAATGCAAATCAGTGTATCATTATTTACATTATCTAACATATTATCCTATATATCATTCCTGTAAATGGGTGTTACCTTCGTTGGAAACCAATGCTAGCATTATCAATACTGGAATGTAAAGTAATAGCACCTGGACTCTAGATTTTATGAGTCATCTAATTTAAAGACGCTTATTAAAAATACATACCTTCTTTATCTGAGTCAGTAATAAAAATCATTCTCTAGAGAACTGGGTGTATGTAGGCTTTAGAATGTCACTTGTACTTACAGTACCGTTGTACGTGTTGTATGATTGGTTCCTGGATTACGAGATGTAGTCTGATTGCTGATTTCCAAACGAGCACTTCATCTATAGATAATAGTTTTGTTCTATAGATAATAGTTGTGTGCCTATGAGCTGTTTTCAGTTGAGATTATTATTTTTTTTTGGTGGTTTATCAAGGTGTAAATTTAAAGTTTTAAGTATAAAGAGACAGTGTACTGTGGGGTGTATTAATTATTAATTTCAGAGAATCTTTTGCAATGACATTGCTTAATACAGTCTTCCGCCTTCCTACTTGATAGTATTCCTTCAAAACAACATTCATTTTCACTAGTGAAAATTCCTCTCTTTTTGGATGAAATTCTCTGGTGTATTTAAAAGAAATTCTTGGTTACTCACCGCTACCAGGAGCAAAAGAATAATACAAGAGATACACTATTCTTTCTTGGCTAAAGGAGGCGTCGGTGGAGATATGCACAGATAGGCTTCCTTGGGACTCAAAGACTGAGATTCTAGGAGAATCCGGGCAAAGCACCCCCAGGACCTCCGACTTCTCATTGTACACCGTAATGTTCTCTTGGGAACAGTCTGAGGATGGGTTCAAACTGTGAACAAAAAAAAAACACTGAAATTATTTACAGAACAAGATTATTCCACTGCACAAAATAAAAATACAATTACACACAGTCCCAGCTGGTAAACAACTGATGATATGGTCATGCAATTTGCATCCTATCCTCTTTAGCAAGACAGAATGGGACATTTTTTTATCTTAACATATATTTTTTACAACTAACCATTCATTTTCCTCTTGGCTGCCAGAATGATACAAATCAACATACTGTATGTACCTCTTTGGTGGACAGTAACATGTAAACAGTAGAAATTTGAGTCCTTAACTGCCCCTTGCTTCTTATTTGTAATGCGTTGAGACATTTAATTCTCAAGGACTTTAATGTTTTTTTTTACATTTAAGTATCTAGGGGGGAGATTTATCAAGCTGAGGTAGACAGGGGCGCATATACGCGTCCCTGTCCGCCGCAGTTCACATCTGGCGGGCTGAATTCCCCTGGCGGAATTAAGCATTGCACATAAGCGCTATTTTGCGCTTGCGTG